>NC_059508.1:30710927-30715927 GCF_914767665.1 Harmonia axyridis
ACCTCGGTCATGGCGAGTTATTTTCCGTATTTCATTCCACAATCAACGTACAACATAGAAGAAATCATCTCTCTAACTATCCTGGTTCAAAAGTTGTATCGGAACATTTCACGTCGTAATATCTCGCCAAGTCCAGACCCAAGTCCAGACCTCGGCGATAGGTAGTATCTGACACCGTCCGCTCGGGACTGACATCGACTTGGACTCGGGCTGATGATGGGGAGGCGTTTAAGGACGTGAACATTTTTCCTTATAAAAATTAAAGTCGACAATGAATATTGATTCTGATTACTGATTTACGCTTTAAAAACACATTAGAAGGCAACCAAATCGAATTTGAGGAAATTCCACGATCAGAAAATTTTTTTCGAAAAAAAAAAAAATCCGAAAAATATTTTTCGATTCCGATTACTGATTTACTCTTTTAGAACACATTAGGAGGCAACCAAATCAAATTTGAGAAAATTCCACAATCAGAAAATTTTTTTCGAAAAAAAAAAAAATTCGAGGACACCTCGGTCATGGCAAGTTATTTCCCACAATCCATTCCCCGATCCACGTACATCCCAGAAAAAATCATCTCTCTAACTATCCTGGTTCAAAAGTTGTATCGGAACATTTTCACGTCGAAAATATATCTCTAAGTCCAAACCGATGCACCACGTAAACTAGGGCAGACCGATGCACCACGTAATATCGGGCAGACCGATGCAGAACGTAAACTCGATCATACCGATGCTTCACGTAATCTCGATCTTACCGATGCACCACGTAAACAAGGGCAGACCGATGCAGAACGTAAAGTAGATCTTACCGATGCACCACGTAATCTCGATCTTACCGATGCACCACGTAATCTCCATCTTACCGATGCACCACGTGAACTGGATCTTACCGATGCAGAACGTGAATTGGATCATACCGATGCAGAACGTGATTTGGATCTTACCGATGCACCACGTAACCTCGATCATACCGATGCACCACGTAATCTCGGGCAGACCGATGCACAACGTAAATGACGATCGGGACCGGGGCGATCGGTCGTATCTGACACCGCCGGCTCGGTTCTAACATCGTCAATGAGTCGGGGTTGTAAAAAAGGACGTGAACATTTTTCCTTATAAAAATCAAACCCGACCATGGATTTTGATTCTGATTGTTGATTATCGCTACTAGAACATATAAGGAGGCAACCAAATCAAATTTGAGAAAATTCCACGATCAGAAAATTTTTTTCGAAAAAAAAAAAAAATCGTAATCACCTCGGTCATGGCGAGTTATTTTCCGTATTTCATTCCACAATCAACGTACAACATAGAAGAAATCATCTCTCTAACTATCCTGGTTCAAAAGTTGTATCGGAACATTTCACGTCGTAATATCTCGCCAAGTCCAGACCTCGGCGATAGGTAGTATCTGACACCGTCCGCTCGGGACTGACATCGACTTGGACTCGGGCTGATGATGGGGAGGCGTTTAAGGACGTGAACATTTTTCCTTATAAAAATTAAAGTCGACAATGAATATTGATTCTGATTACTGATTTACGCTTTAAAAACACATTAGAAGGCAACCAAATCGAATTTGAGGAAATTCCACGATCAGAAAATTTTTTTCGAAAAAAAAAAAAATCCGAAAAATATTTTTCGATTCCGATTACTGATTTACTCTTTTAGAACACATTAGGAGGCAACCAAATCAAATTTGAGAAAATTCCAAAATCAGAAAATTTTTTTCGAAAAAAAAAAAAATTCGAGGACACCTCGGTCATGGCAAGTTATTTCCCACAATCCATTCCCCGATCCACGTACATCCCAGAAAAAATCATCTCTCTAACTATCCTGGTTCAAAAGTTGTATCGGAACATTTTCACGTCGAAAATATATCTCTAAGTCCAAACCGATGCACCACGTAAACTAGGGCAGACCGATGCACCACGTAATATCGGGCAGACCGATGCAGAACGTAAACTCGATCATACCGATGCTTCACGTAATCTCGATCTTACCGATGCACCACGTAAACAAGGGCAGACCGATGCAGAACGTAAAGTAGATCTTACCGATGCACCACGTAATCTCGATCTTACCGATGCACCACGTAATCTCCATCTTACCGATGCACCACGTGAACTGGATCTTACCGATGCACCACGTAATCTCGATCTTACCGATGCACCACGTGAACTGGATCTTACCGATGCAGAACGTGAATTGGATCTTACCGATGCACCACGTAAACTCGATCTTACCGATGCACCACGTAATCTCGATCTTACCGATGCACCACGTGAACTGGATCTTACCGATGCAGAACGTGAATTGGATCTTACCGATGCACCACGTAAACTCGATCTTACCGATGCACCACGTAATCTCAATCTTACCGATGCACCACGTGAACTGGATCTTACCGATGCAGAACGTGAATTGGATCTTACCGATGCACCACGTAAACTCGATCTTACCGATGCACCACGTAATCTCAATCTTACCGATGCACCACGTGAACTGGATCTTACCGATGCAGAACGTGAATTGGATCTTACCGATGCACCACGTAAACTCGATCTTACCGATGCACCACGTAATCTCGATCTTACCGATGCACCACGTGAACTGGATCTTACCGATGCAGAACGTGAATTGGATCTTACCGATGCACCACGTAAACTCGATCTTACCGATGCACCACGTAATCTCAATCTTACCGATGCATCACGTAATCTCGATCTTACCGATGCAGAACGTAAACTCGATCATACCGATGCACCACGTTATCTCGGCAGACCGATGCAGAACGTAAAAAAAAAGCTTACAGCACGCGGTGTTCCCAAGCGGTCACCCATCCAAGTACTAACCGCGCCCGACGCTGCTTGGCTTCAGTGTTCTGACGAGAACTGGCAATTTCAGCGTGGTATGGCCGTAAACAACAAATATAGCGATATTTTCTATGATATCTCACTTTTTGGGAGCGGAAAGGACGTGAACGTTTTTCCTTATAAAAAATGAAATAACTTTTGGATATTAATTCTGATTGTTGATTTAAGTTTTAAGAACACATTAGGACATATCTCAATGAAATTTGAGGGATTTCCGAAATCGAAAAATATTTTTCGAAAAAAAAAAAAAATCCCAGAAGACCTCGGTCATCTCAAGTTTATTTCCATATTCTATTACACAATCAACGTACATCACAAAAGGAACCATCTCTCTAACTATCACAGTTAAATTTTTGTATCGGAACATTTCACGTCGGAATATCTCGCTAAGTCCAGACCGGGGAGATCGGTCGCATTTGACACCGTCCGCTCCGGTCTAACATCGTCTTGGAGTCGGGGTAACGATGGAGAGGCGTTTAAGGACGTGAACATTTTTCCTTATAAAAATTAAAGTCGACAATGAATATTGATTCTGATTACTGATTTACTCTTTTAGTACACATTAGAAGGCAACGCAATCAGATTTGAGGAAATTTCAAGATCAGAAAATTTTTTTCGAAAAAAAAAAAAATTCAAGAACACCTGGGTCATGGCAAGTTATTTCCCACAATCCATTCCACAATCAACGTACAACATAGAAGAAATCATCTCTCTAACTATCCTGGTTCAAAAGTTGTATCGGAACATTTCACGTCGAAATACCTCGCCAAGTCCAGACCGGGGCGATAGGTAGTATCTGACACCGTCCGCTCGGGACTGACATCGACTTGGACTCGGGCTAATGATGGGGAGGCGTTTAAGGACGTGAACATTTTTCCTTATAAAAATTAAAGTCGACAATGAATATTGATTCTGATTACTGATTTACGCTTTAAAAACACATTAGAAGGCAACCAAATCAAATTTGAGGAAATTCCAAAATCAGAAAATTTTTTTTCAAAAAAAAAAAAATCCGAAAAATATTTTTCGATTCTGATTACTGATTTACTCTTTTAGAACACATTAGAAGGCAACGAAATCAAATTTGAGTGAAATCCAAAATCAGAAAATATTTTTCGAAAAAAAAAAAAAATTCGAGAACACCTCGGTCATGGCAAGTTATTTTCCACAATCCATTCCCCAATCAACGTACATCCCAGAAAAAATCATCTCTCTAACTATCCTGGTTCAAAAGTTGTATCGGAACATTTTCACGTCGAAAATATATCTCAGAGTCCAGACCGATGCAGAACGTAAACTCGATCATACCGATGCTTCACGTAATCTCGATCTTACCGATGCACAACGTAAACTAGATCACACCGATGCAGAACGTAAACTCGATCATACCGATGCACCACGTAAACTCAGGCAGACCGATGCAGAACGTGAACTCGATCTTACCGATGCACCACGTAATCTCGATCTTACCGATGCACCACGTAAACTCGGGCAGACCGATGCAGAACGTGAACTCGATCTTACCGATGCACCACGTAAACTAGGGCTGACCGATGCATCACGTAAACGACGATCGAGAGGCGCGAAAGGACGTGAACGTTTTTCATTATAAAAATTGAAATAAATGATAAATAATGATTCTGATTGTTGGTTATCATTTTTAATAAGCATTAGGAGGCAACCAAATGAAATTTGAGGAAATTCCGATAATAGAAAATTTTTTCGAAAAAAAAAAAAAATTCATGAAATCCTCGGTCATCGCAAAATATTT
Source organism: Harmonia axyridis (assembly GCF_914767665.1). Lineage (NCBI taxonomy): Eukaryota > Metazoa > Arthropoda > Insecta > Coleoptera > Coccinellidae > Harmonia > Harmonia axyridis. The sequence goes on from NC_059508.1 coordinate 30,715,583, forward strand.
ACCATATTCTGTTCGATAATCAACGTATATTTAAGAAGGAATCATATCTGTATCTATCTTGGTTCAAATTTTGTATCGGAACATTTTGACCAAAGTCCGAGCTTCGGCCGAAACAGACACCGCTGACCTGGCCTATCGATCGACCGAGAGTCGGGGATAGAGCGTAAGTGTTGTCTGGAGGGGAACCCTGTGCTCTCCTGACATATATAGGGAAGGTGGTCGCGTTGGGCGATGCAGAACGTTTGGATCGGGAATTATATTTTTGGTTCAGCTATTGGAATATGGTTTATTGTTGGTATATATTGGCGAAATAACGTTCTTACTGACTGGGGATATTCATAAAAA
>NC_059508.1:30725927-30733427 GCF_914767665.1 Harmonia axyridis
AACAATTCACGATGAATCAATCAGAAAGGTAGATATGTTTGACGAAATCGGACATGAGAGAGAAATACGAATAACTCACAAGGGTAAATGTCATCAAATGCATCAGACTATGTGATGAGTAAAATGAAAGATGCACACGATAATTTTAGCTTAAACCATGCCGGAAAGTCGACTTCACGTCGTGCATCGGTACAAAGTTATTCAAGGGGCAAAATAAATTCACGAGAGTAGGTCCGATTACCGCTGGATCAGACGACGATCGTAACTTGTTGGATACGAATGTATCCGATGTATGTACGTCGTCCCTCTCTGATCTGTAGTAAGTGGGCCTACCCAAGATGCACACGATAATTTTAGCTTAAACCATGCCGAAAAGTCGACTTCACGTCGTGCATCGGTACAAAATTATTCAAGGGGCAAAATAAATTCACGAGAGTAGGTCCGATTACCGCTGGATCAGACGACGATCGTAACTTGTTGGATACAAATGTATCCGATGTATGTACGTCGTCCCTCTCTGATCTACGGTACGTGGACCGACCCAAGATGCACACGATAATTTTAGCTAACTTCATGCCGAAAAGTCGGTTCACGTCATGCATCGGTATCTTAAATCGCGCCGTAAAGTCGTTCACGTCATGCATCGGTATCTTAAATCGCGCCGAAAAGTCGGCTCACGTCATGCATCGGCGTCTTTTTTTTGTGCCACCGATGCATGACGTGAACGACTTTTCGGCTCGATTTAAGATACCGATGCATGACGTGAACGACTTTACGGCGCGATTTAAGATACCGATGCATGACGTGAACGACTTTTCGGCGCGATTTAAGATACCGATGCATGACTGTGAACGACTTTACGGCGCGATTTAAAGCTATACCGATGCATGACGTAAACAAGATCACACCGATGCAGCACGTTAACATTAAAGCCCGCCTAATCCGATCGATGGAGGCCGTCTCGAGTGTCCAACTTGCTCACAAGAGCCGAGAAACAAACCGATGCATCACGTAGACAAGATCGTACCGAATGTTAACACAATCCAAAAGGAAATAATCTTAGATGAATATCGATTCTGATTATTGATTTTTCTTTCGCGATATTGATAGAAGACATCTGAATGAATTTCGAATTAATTCCGAAATCAAAAAAATATTTTCAATAAATTTTTTTTCTAGAGTACCTCGGTCTTTTCTATTTTTTTTCCAAGTTTCGTACGTCAATCAACATACATCCCAGAAAAAATCATCTCTCTAACTATCCTGGTTCAAAAGTTGTATCGGAACTTTTCACGTCGAAAAAGAACATAGGCGAAAAAGGACGTGAACATTATTCCTTATAAAAATCAAACCCGACCATGGATTTTGATTCTGATTGTTGATTATCGCTATTAGAACACATTAGGAGGCAACCAAATCAAATTTGAGAAAATTCCACAATCAGAAAATTTTTTTCGAAAAAAAAAAAAAAATTCGAGAACACCTCGGTCATGGCAAGTTATTTCCCACAATCCATTCCCCAATCAACGTACATCCCAGAAAAAATCATCTCTCTAACTATCCTAGTTCAAAAGTTGTATCGGAACATTTTCACGTCGAAAATATATCTCTAAGTCCAGACCGATGCACCACGTAATCTCGGGCAGACCGATGCACAACGTAAATGACGATCGGGACCGGGGCGATCGGTCGTATCTGACACCGCCGGCTCGGTTCTAACATCGTCAATGAGTCGGGGTTGTAAAAAAGGACGTGAACATTTTTCCTTATAAAAATCAAACCCGACCATGGATTTTGATTCTGATTGTTGATTATCGCTACTAGAACATATAAGGAGGCAACCAAATCAAATTTGAGAAAATTCCACGATCAGAAAATTTTTTTCGAAAAAAAAAAAAAATCGTAATCACCTCGGTCATGGCGAGTTATTTTCCGTATTTCATTCCACAATCAACGTACAACATAGAAGAAATCATCTCTCTAACTATCCTGGTTCAAAAGTTGTATCGGAACATTTCACGTCGTAATATCTCGCCAAGTCCAGACCTCGGCGATAGGTAGTATCTGACACCGTCCGCTCGGGACTGACATCGACTTGGACTCGGGCTGATGATGGGGAGGCGTTTAAGGACGTGAACATTTTTCCTTATAAAAATTAAAGTCGACAATGAATATTGATTCTGATTACTGATTTACGCTTTAAAAACACATTAGAAGGCAACCAAATCGAATTTGAGGAAATTCCACGATCAGAAAATTTTTTTCGAAAAAAAAAAAAATCCGAAAAATATTTTTCGATTCCGATTACTGATTTACTCTTTTAGAACACATTAGGAGGCAACCAAATCAAATTTGAGAAAATTCCACAATCAGAAAATTTTTTTCGAAAAAAAAAAAAATTCGAGGACACCTCGGTCATGGCAAGTTATTTCCCACAATCCATTCCCCGATCCACGTACATCCCAGAAAAAATCATCTCTCTAACTATCCTGGTTCAAAAGTTGTATCGGAACATTTTCACGTCGAAAATATATCTCTAAGTCCAAACCGATGCACCACGTAAACTAGGGCAGACCGATGCACCACGTAATATCGGGCAGACCGATGCAGAACGTAAACTCGATCATACCGATGCTTCACGTAATCTCGATCTTACCGATGCACCACGTAAACAAGGGCAGACCGATGCAGAACGTAAAGTAGATCTTACCGATGCACCACGTAATCTCGATCTTACCGATGCACCACGTAATCTCCATCTTACCGATGCACCACGTGAACTGGATCTTACCGATGCAGAACGTGAATTGGATCTTACCGATGCAGAACGTGAATTGGATCTTACCGATGCACCACGTAAACTCGATCATACCGATGCACCACGTAATCTCGGGCAGACCGATGCACAACGTAAATGACGATCGGGACCGGGGCGATCGGTCGTATCTGACACCGCCGGCTCGGTTCTAACATCGTCAATGAGTCGGGGTTGTAAAAAAGGACGTGAACATTTTTCCTTATAAAAATCAAACCCGACCATGGATTTTGATTCTGATTGTTGATTATCGCTACTAGAACATATAAGGAGGCAACCAAATCAAATTTGAGAAAATTCCACGATCAGAAAATTTTTTTCGAAAAAAAAAAAAAATCGTAATCACCTCGGTCATGGCGAGTTATTTTCCGTATTTCATTCCACAATCAACGTACAACATAGAAGAAATCATCTCTCTAACTATCCTGGTTCAAAAGTTGTATCGGAACATTTCACGTCGTAATATCTCGCCAAGTCCAGACCTCGGCGATAGGTAGTATCTGACACCGTCCGCTCGGGACTGACATCGACTTGGACTCGGGCTGATGATGGGGAGGCGTTTAAGGACGTGAACATTTTTCCTTATAAAAATTAAAGTCGACAATGAATATTGATTCTGATTACTGATTTACGCTTTAAAAACACATTAGAAGGCAACCAAATCGAATTTGAGGAAATTCCACGATCAGAAAATTTTTTTCGAAAAAAAAAAAAATCCGAAAAATATTTTTCGATTCCGATTACTGATTTACTCTTTTAGAACACATTAGGAGGCAACCAAATCAAATTTGAGAAAATTCCACAATCAGAAAATTTTTTTCGAAAAAAAAAAAAATTCGAGGACACCTCGGTCATGGCAAGTTATTTCCCACAATCCATTCCCCGATCCACGTACATCCCAGAAAAAATCATCTCTCTAACTATCCTGGTTCAAAAGTTGTATCGGAACATTTTCACGTCGAAAATATATCTCTAAGTCCAAACCGATGCACCACGTAAACTAGGGCAGACCGATGCACCACGTAATATCGGGCAGACCGATGCAGAACGTAAACTCGATCATACCGATGCTTCACGTAATCTCGATCTTACCGATGCACCACGTAAACAAGGGCAGACCGATGCAGAACGTAAAGTAGATCTTACCGATGCACCACGTAATCTCGATCTTACCGATGCACCACGTAATCTCCATCTTACCGATGCACCACGTGAACTGGATCTTACCGATGCACCACGTAATCTCAATCTTACCGATGCACCACGTGAACTGGATCTTACCGATGCAGAACGTGAATTGGATCTTACCGATGCACCACGTAAACTCGATCTTACCGATGCACCACGTAATCTCGATCTTACCGATGCACCACGTGAACTGGATCTTACCGATGCAGAACGTGAATTGGATCTTACCGATGCACCACGTAAACTCGATCTTACCGATGCACCACGTAATCTCGATCTTACCGATGCACCACGTGAACTGGATCTTACCGATGCAGAACGTGAATTGGATCTTACCGATGCACCACGTAAACTCGATCTTACCGATGCACCACGTAATCTCAATCTTACCGATGCACCACGTGAACTGGATCTTACCGATGCAGAACGTGAATTGGATCTTACCGATGCACCACGTAAACTCGATCTTACCGATGCACCACGTAATCTCGATCTTACCGATGCACCACGTGAACTGGATCTTACCGATGCAGAACGTGAATTGGATCTTACCGATGCACCACGTAAACTCGATCTTACCGATGCACCACGTAATCTCAATCTTACCGATGCATCACGTAATCTCGATCTTACCGATGCAGAACGTAAACTCGATCATACCGATGCACCACGTTATCTCGGCAGACCGATGCAGAACGTAAAAAAAAAGCTTACAGCACGCGGTGTTCCCAAGCGGTCACCCATCCAAGTACTAACCGCGCCCGACGCTGCTTGGCTTCAGTGTTCTGACGAGAACTGGCAATTTCAGCGTGGTATGGCCGTAAACAACAAATATAGCGATATTTTCTATGATATCTCACTTTTTGGGAGCGGAAAGGACGTGAACGTTTTTCCTTATAAAAAATGAAATAACTTTTGGATATTAATTCTGATTGTTGATTTAAGTTTTAAGAACACATTAGGACATATCTCAATGAAATTTGAGGGATTTCCGAAATCGAAAAATATTTTTCGAAAAAAAAAAAAAATCCCAGAAGACCTCGGTCATCTCAAGTTTATTTCCATATTCTATTACACAATCAACGTACATCACAAAAGGAACCATCTCTCTAACTATCACAGTTAAATTTTTGTATCGGAACATTTCACGTCGGAATATCTCGCTAAGTCCAGACCGGGGAGATCGGTCGCATTTGACACCGTCCGCTCCGGTCTAACATCGTCTTGGAGTCGGGGTAACGATGGAGAGGCGTTTAAGGACGTGAACATTTTTCCTTATAAAAATTAAAGTCGACAATGAATATTGATTCTGATTACTGATTTACTCTTTTAGTACACATTAGAAGGCAACGCAATCAGATTTGAGGAAATTTCAAGATCAGAAAATTTTTTTCGAAAAAAAAAAAAATTCAAGAACACCTGGGTCATGGCAAGTTATTTCCCACAATCCATTCCACAATCAACGTACAACATAGAAGAAATCATCTCTCTAACTATCCTGGTTCAAAAGTTGTATCGGAACATTTCACGTCGAAATACCTCGCCAAGTCCAGACCGGGGCGATAGGTAGTATCTGACACCGTCCGCTCGGGACTGACATCGACTTGGACTCGGGCTAATGATGGGGAGGCGTTTAAGGACGTGAACATTTTTCCTTATAAAAATTAAAGTCGACAATGAATATTGATTCTGATTACTGATTTACGCTTTAAAAACACATTAGAAGGCAACCAAATCAAATTTGAGGAAATTCCAAAATCAGAAAATTTTTTTTCAAAAAAAAAAAAATCCGAAAAATATTTTTCGATTCTGATTACTGATTTACTCTTTTAGAACACATTAGAAGGCAACGAAATCAAATTTGAGTGAAATCCAAAATCAGAAAATATTTTTCGAAAAAAAAAAAAAATTCGAGAACACCTCGGTCATGGCAAGTTATTTTCCACAATCCATTCCCCAATCAACGTACATCCCAGAAAAAATCATCTCTCTAACTATCCTGGTTCAAAAGTTGTATCGGAACATTTTCACGTCGAAAATATATCTCAGAGTCCAGACCGATGCAGAACGTAAACTCGATCATACCGATGCTTCACGTAATCTCGATCTTACCGATGCACAACGTAAACTAGATCACACCGATGCAGAACGTAAACTCGATCATACCGATGCACCACGTAAACTCAGGTAGACCGATGCAGAACGTGAACTCGATCTTACCGATGCACCACGTAATCTCGATCTTACCGATGCACCACGTAAACTCGGGCAGACCGATGCAGAACGTGAACTCGATCTTACCGATGCACCACGTAAACTAGGGCTGACCGATGCATCACGTAAACGACGATCGAGAGGCGCGAAAGGACGTGAACGTTTTTCATTATAAAAATTGAAATAAATGATAAATAATGATTCTGATTGTTGGTTATCATTTTTAATAAGCATTAGGAGGCAACCAAATGAAATTTGAGGAAATTCCGATAATAGAAAATTTTTTCGAAAAAAAAAAAAAATTCATGAAATCCTCGGTCATCGCAAAATATTTACCATATTCTGTTCGATAATCAACGTATATTTAAGAAGGAATCATATCTGTATCTATCTTGGTTCAAATTTTGTATCGGAACATTTTGACCAAAGTCCGAGCTTCGGCCGAAACAGACACCGCTGACCTGGCCTATCGATCGACCGAGAGTCGGGGATAGAGCGTAAGTGTTGTCTGGAGGGGAACCCTGTGCTCTCCTGACATATATAGGGAAGGTGGTCGCGTTGGGCGATGCAGAACGTTTGGATCGGGAATTATATTTTTGGTTCAGCTATTGGAATATGGTTTATTGTTGGTATATATTGGCGAAATAACGTTCTTACTGACTGGGGATATTCATAAAAATGAGTCCGGAGATTTTCAGATCGAAGTCCGAGTGATCCGACTTGGAAGGCGTGTTGGGTGGGTCGAGATGGCTTAGATAGATCAGACGAGGCGGGCTAAGTGTTGACGTCATGCATCGGTCCATTTTCAGATTGAGTCCGAGTAATCCGACTTTGAAAGAGTGTTGGGTGCGTCGAGACTGTTTAGATAGATCGGACGAGGCGGACTAGGTGTTAACGACATGCATCGGTATATTTTCTGATCGGAGTCCGAAGAAATCGGCCCTAGTAGGCGCAGCGGACGGTCGAGACGGCCTCGGTGGGTCGGATCGATCGGGAAAAGTTTGCTAAATCGTGTCTGGAGGGGAACCTTGGGTTCTCCTGACATATATAGGGGATAAGGTTTGGGTGAACGATTCTTCACGTAAAAGTTGAGTAATTTATTTTTCGATAAGCTTTTGGATATTGATGAGAAGTATATGTATATCTTCGATTAAAAGAATTCTTACCGTCTCCATGTATATTATATTAGATATATAAGAAATAGTTAACGTGATGCATCGGCCGATTTCCGGATCGGAGTTCGAGAGATGCGACTTTCGATGCGCGATGGGTGGTTCGAGACG
>NC_059508.1:30745927-30753427 GCF_914767665.1 Harmonia axyridis
AGTCGGTTCACGTCATGCATCGGTATCTTAAATCGCGCCGTAAAGTCGTTCACGTCATGCATCGGTATCTTAAATCGCGCCGAAAAGTCGGCTCACGTCATGCATCGGCGTCTTTTTTTTTTTTGCCACCGATGCATGACGTGAACGACTTTTCGGCTCGATTTAAGATACCGATGCATGACGTGAACGACTTTACGGCGCGATTTAAGATACCGATGCATGACGTGAACGACTTTTCGGCGCGATTTAAGATACCGATGCATGACGTGAACGACTTTACGGCGCGATTTAAAGCTATACCGATGCATGACGTAAACAAGATCACACCGATGCAGCACGTTAACATTAAAGCCCGCCTAATCCGATCGATGGAGGCCGTCTCGAGTGTCCAACTTGCTCACAAGAGCCGAGAAACAAACCGATGCATCACGTAGACAAGATCGTACCGAATGTTAACACAATCCAAAAGGAAATAATCTTAGATGAATATCGATTCTGATTATTGATTTTTCTTTCGCGATATTGATAGAAGACATCTGAATGAATTTCGAATTAATTCCGAAATCAAAAAAATATTTTCAATAAATTTTTTTTCTAGAGTACCTCGGTCTTTTCTATTTTTTTTCCAAGTTTCGTACGTCAATCAACATACATCCCAGAAAAAATCATCTCTCTAACTATCCTGGTTCAAAAGTTGTATCGGAACTTTTCACGTCGAAAAAGAACATAGGCGAAAAAGGACGTGAACATTATTCCTTATAAAAATCAAACCCGACCATGGATTTTGATTCTGATTGTTGATTATCGCTATTAGAACACATTAGGAGGCAACCAAATCAAATTTGAGAAAATTCCACAATCAGAAAATTTTTTTCGAAAAAAAAAAAAAAATTCGAGAACACCTCGGTCATGGCAAGTTATTTCCCACAATCCATTCCCCAATCAACGTACATCCCAGAAAAAATCATCTCTCTAACTATCCTAGTTCAAAAGTTGTATCGGAACATTTTCACGTCGAAAATATATCTCTAAGTCCAGACCGATGCACCACGTAATCTCGGCCAGACCGATGCACAACGTAAATGACGATCGGGACCGGGGCGATCGGTCGTATCTGACACCGCCGGCTCGGTTCTAACATCGTCAATGAGTCGGGGTTGTAAAAAAGGACGTGAACATTTTTCCTTATAAAAATCAAACCCGACCATGGATTTTGATTCTGATTGTTGATTATCGCTACTAGAACATATAAGGAGGCAACCAAATCAAATTTGAGAAAATTCCACGATCAGAAAATTTTTTTCGAAAAAAAAAAAAAATCGTAATCACCTCGGTCATGGCGAGTTATTTTCCGTATTTCATTCCACAATCAACGTACAACATAGAAGAAATCATCTCTCTAACTATCCTGGTTCAAAAGTTGTATCGGAACATTTCACGTCGTAATATCTCGCCAAGTCCAGACCTCGGCGATAGGTAGTATCTGACACCGTCCGCTCGGGACTGACATCGACTTGGACTCGGGCTGATGATGGGAAGGCGTTTAAGGACGTGAACATTTTTCCTTATAAAAATTAAAGTCGACAATGAATATTGATTCTGATTACTGATTTACGCTTTAAAAACACATTAGAAGGCAACCAAATCGAATTTGAGGAAATTCCACGATCAGAAAATTTTTTTCGAAAAAAAAAAAAATCCGAAAAATATTTTTCGATTCCGATTACTGATTTACTCTTTTAGAACACATTAGGAGGCAACCAAATCAAATTTGAGAAAATTCCACAATCAGAAAATTTTTTTCGAAAAAAAAAAAAATTCGAGGACACCTCGGTCATGGCAAGTTATTTCCCACAATCCATTCCCCGATCCACGTACATCCCAGAAAAAATCATCTCTCTAACTATCCTGGTTCAAAAGTTGTATCGGAACATTTTCACGTCGAAAATATATCTCTAAGTCCAAACCGATGCACCACGTAAACTAGGGCAGACCGATGCACCACGTAATATCGGGCAGACCGATGCAGAACGTAAACTCGATCATACCGATGCTTCACGTAATCTCGATCTTACCGATGCACCACGTAAACAAGGGCAGACCGATGCAGAACGTAAAGTAGATCTTACCGATGCACCACGTAATCTCGATCTTACCGATGCACCACGTAATCTCCATCTTACCGATGCACCACGTGAACTGGATCTTACCGATGCAGAACGTGAATTGGATCTTACCGATGCAGAACGTGAATTGGATCTTACCGATGCACCACGTAAACTCGATCATACCGATGCACCACGTAATCTCGGGCAGACCGATGCACAACGTAAATGACGATCGGGACCGGGGCGATCGGTCGTATCTGACACCGCCGGCTCGGTTCTAACATCGTCAATGAGTCGGGGTTGTAAAAAAGGACGTGAACATTTTTCCTTATAAAAATCAAACCCGACCATGGATTTTGATTCTGATTGTTGATTATCGCTACTAGAACATATAAGGAGGCAACCAAATCAAATTTGAGAAAATTCCACGATCAAAAAATTTTTTTCGAAAAAAAAAAAAAATCGTAATCACCTCGGTCATGGCGAGTTATTTTCCGTATTTCATTCCACAATCAACGTACAACATAGAAGAAATCATCTCTCTAACTATCCTGGTTCAAAAGTTGTATCGGAACATTTCACGTCGTAATATCTCGCCAAGTCCAGACCTCGGCGATAGGTAGTATCTGACACCGTCCGCTCGGGACTGACATCGACTTGGACTCGGGCTGATGATGGGGAGGCGTTTAAGGACGTGAACATTTTTCCTTATAAAAATTAAAGTCGACAATGAATATTGATTCTGATTACTGATTTCCGCTTTAAAAACACATTAGAAGGCAACCAAATCGAATTTGAGGAAATTCCACGATCAGAAAATTTTTTTCGAAAAAAAAAAAAATCCGAAAAATATTTTTCGATTCCGATTACTGATTTACTCTTTTAGAACACATTAGGAGGCAACCAAATCAAATTTGAGAAAATTCCACAATCAGAAAATTTTTTTCGAAAAAAAAAAAAATTCGAGGACACCTCGGTCATGGCAAGTTATTTCCCACAATCCATTCCCCGATCCACGTACATCCCAGAAAAAATCATCTCTCTAACTATCCTGGTTCAAAAGTTGTATCGGAACATTTTCACGTCGAAAATATATCTCTAAGTCCAAACCGATGCACCACGTAAACTAGGGCAGACCGATGCACCACGTAATATCGGGCAGACCGATGCAGAACGTAAACTCGATCATACCGATGCTTCACGTAATCTCGATCTTACCGATGCACCACGTAAACAAGGGCAGACCGATGCAGAACGTAAAGTAGATCTTACCGATGCACCACGTAATCTCGATCTTACCGATGCACCACGTAATCTCCATCTTACCGATGCACCACGTGAACTGGATCTTACCGATGCACCACGTAATCTCAATCTTACCGATGCACCACGTGAACTGGATCTTACCGATGCAGCACGTGAATTGGATCTTACCGATGCACCACGTAAACTCGATCTTACCGATGCACCACGTAATCTCGATCTTACCGATGCACCACGTGAACTGGATCTTACCGATGCAGAACGTGAATTGGATCTTACCGATGCACCACGTAAACTCGATCTTACCGATGCACCACGTAATCTCAATCTTACCGATGCACCACGTGAACTGGATCTTACCGATGCAGAACGTGAATTGGATCTTACCGATGCACCACGTAAACTCGATCTTACCGATGCACCACGTAATCTCAATCTTACCGATGCACCACGTGAACTGGATCTTACCGATGCAGAACGTGAATTGGATCTTACCGATGCACCACGTAAACTCGATCTTACCGATGCACCACGTAATCTCGATCTTACCGATGCACCACGTGAACTGGATCTTACCGATGCAGAACGTGAATTGGATCTTACCGATGCACCACGTAAACTCGATCTTACCGATGCACCACGTAATCTCAATCTTACCGATGCACCACGTAATCTCGATCTTACCGATGCAGAACGTAAACTCGATCTTACCGATGCACCACGTTATCTCGGCAGACCGATGCAGAACGTAAAAAAAAAGCTTACAGCACGCGGTGTTCCCAAGCGGTCACCCATCCAAGTACTAACCGCGCCCGACGCTGCTTGGCTTCAGTGTTCTGACGAGAACTGGCAATTTCAGCGTGGTATGGCCGTAAACAACAAATATAGCGATATTTTCTATGATATCTCACTTTTTGGGAGCGGAAAGGACGTGAACGTTTTTCCTTATAAAAAATGAAATAACTTTTGGATATTAATTCTGATTGTTGATTTAAGTTTTAAGAACACATTAGGACATATCTCAATGAAATTTGAGGGATTTCCGAAATCGAAAAATATTTTTCGAAAAAAAAAAAAAATCCCAGAAGACCTCGGTCATCTCAAGTTTATTTCCATATTCTATTACACAATCAACGTACATCACAAAAGGAACCATCTCTCTAACTATCACAGTTAAATTTTTGTATCGGAACATTTCACGTCGGAATATCTCGCTAAGTCCAGACCGGGGAGATCGGTCGCATTTGACACCGTCCGCTCCGGTCTAACATCGTCTTGGAGTCGGGGTAACGATGGAGAGGCGTTTAAGGACGTGAACATTTTTCCTTATAAAAATTAAAGTCGACAATGAATATTGATTCTGATTACTGATTTACTCTTTTAGTACACATTAGAAGGCAACGCAATCAGATTTGAGGAAATTTCAAGATCAGAAAATTTTTTTCGAAAAAAAAAAAAATTCAAGAACACCTGGGTCATGGCAAGTTATTTCCCACAATCCATTCCACAATCAACGTACAACATAGAAGAAATCATCTCTCTAACTATCCTGGTTCAAAAGTTGTATCGGAACATTTCACGTCGAAATACCTCGCCAAGTCCAGACCGGGGCGATAGGTAGTATCTGACACCGTCCGCTCGGGACTGACATCGACTTGGACTCGGGCTAATGATGGGGAGGCGTTTAAGGACGTGAACATTTTTCCTTATAAAAATTAAAGTCGACAATGAATATTGATTCTGATTACTGATTTACGCTTTAAAAACACATTAGAAGGCAACCAAATCAAATTTGAGGAAATTCCAAAATCAGAAAATTTTTTTTCAAAAAAAAAAAAATCCGAAAAATATTTTTCGATTCTGATTACTGATTTACTCTTTTAGAACACATTAGAAGGCAACGAAATCAAATTTGAGTGAAATCCAAAATCAGAAAATATTTTTCGAAAAAAAAAAAAAATTCGAGAACACCTCGGTCATGGCAAGTTATTTTCCACAATCCATTCCCCAATCAACGTACATCCCAGAAAAAATCATCTCTCTAACTATCCTGGTTCAAAAGTTGTATCGGAACATTTTCACGTCGAAAATATATCTCAGAGTCCAGACCGATGCAGAACGTAAACTCGATCATACCGATGCTTCACGTAATCTCGATCTTACCGATGCACAACGTAAACTAGATCACACCGATGCAGAACGTAAACTCGATCATACCGATGCACCACGTAAACTCAGGCAGACCGATGCAGAACGTGAACTCGATCTTACCGATGCACCACGTAATCTCGATCTTACCGATGCACCACGTAAACTCGGGCAGACCGATGCAGAACGTGAACTCGATCTTACCGATGCACCACGTAAACTAGGGCTGACCGATGCATCACGTAAACGACGATCGAGAGGCGCGAAAGGACGTGAACGTTTTTCATTATAAAAATTGAAATAAATGATAAATAATGATTCTGATTGTTGGTTATCATTTTTAATAAGCATTAGGAGGCAACCAAATGAAATTTGAGGAAATTCCGATAATAGAAAATTTTTTCGAAAAAAAAAAAAATTCATGAAATCCTCGGTCATCGCAAAATATTTACCATATTCTGTTCGATAATCAACGTATATTTAAGAAGGAATCATATCTGTATCTATCTTGGTTCAAATTTTGTATCGGAACATTTTGACCAAAGTCCGAGCTTCGGCCGAAACAGACACCGCTGACCTGGCCTATCGATCGACCGAGAGTCGGGGATAGAGCGTAAGTGTTGTCTGGAGGGGAACCCTGTGCTCTCCTGACATATATAGGGAAGGTGGTCGCGTTGGGCGATGCAGAACGTTTGGATCGGGAATTATATTTTTGGTTCAGCTATTGGAATATGGTTTATTGTTGGTATATATTGGCGAAATAACGTTCTTACTGACTGGGGATATTCATAAAAATGAGTCCGGAGATTTTCAGATCGAAGTCCGAGTGATCCGACTTGGAAGGCGTGTTGGGTGGGTCGAGATGGCTTAGATAGATCAGACGAGGCGGGCTAAGTGTTGACGTCATGCATCGGTCCATTTTCAGATTGAGTCCGAGTAATCCGACTTTGAAAGAGTGTTGGGTGCGTCGAGACTGTTTAGATAGATCGGACGAGGCGGACTAGGTGTTAACGACATGCATCGGTATATTTTCTGATCGGAGTCCGAAGAAATCGGCCCTAGTAGGCGCAGCGGACGGTCGAGACGGCCTCGGTGGGTCGGATCGATCGGGAAAAGTTTGCTAAATCGTGTCTGGAGGGGAACCTTGGGTTCTCCTGACATATATAGGGGATAAGGTTTGGGTGAACGATTCTTCACGTAAAAGTTGAGTAATTTATTTTTCGATAAGCTTTTGGATATTGATGAGAAGTATATGTATATCTTCGATTAAAAGAATTCTTACCGTCTCCATGTATATTATATTAGATATATAAGAAATAGTTAACGTGATGCATCGGCCGATTTCCGGATCGGAGTTCGAGAGATGCGACTTTCGATGCGCGATGGGTGGTTCGAGACGGCCTAGATCGATCGGACGAGGCGGACTAGGTGTTAACGACATGCATCGGCGGATTTTCTGATCGGAGTCCGAAGAAATCAGCTCTAGTAGGCGCGGCGAACGGTCGAAACGGCCTCGATCGATCGGACGAGGCGGACTAGGTGTTAACGACATGCATCGGCGGATTTTCTGATCGGAGTCCGAAGAAATCAGCTCTAGTAGGCGCGGCGAACGGTCGAAACGGCCTCGGTGGGTCGGATCGATCGGGAAAAGTTTGCTAAATCGTGTCTGGAGGGGAATCCGGGGTTCTCCTGACATATATAGAAGGGGTGGAGAATGGGTCCTGTCCTAGACTGTTTGGAGTTCTTTTTAGGATGATATTCAGTTGGTAAGTGGTAGACCCGAATCCGACCTCGGCGTTTGGGTACTGGCAAGGTGTGTTGGTTTCGGCTTTCGCATCTTGGGTCGCTTTCGTCAACCTCATGCAGCGAGGTCGCGGTCCGCTTCGTCTCTTTGTAGTCGAATGGCCTTTAAGCGACCAACCTTAAAATCGTGATCCTCTGCCCGTTGCGGGTTATGTTCACAAAAAATTTGCAACCACTC
>NC_059508.1:30755927-30757312 GCF_914767665.1 Harmonia axyridis
TCTTGGCTTACGTCCGTCGTTTCAGAACGATCGCAGATTATGTGAGCATTTGGTTAGACGATTATGACCGGAACCCTATATGGATGCGATCGTTTAGACCGATTATCCGGGTACCTAGAACGCACGTAGAGTTTTGTGGTTGGGCGAAGTTTCGTGATGTGCACGGAACGAGGAGCCGGCCGCTGGCTTTGCGTTCGTGTGGTTGGGCGAAGTTTCGTGATGTTTACGAGATGAGGAGCCGGCCGCCTATGTCGGCGTTTGTGGTTGGGCGAAGTTCCTTGACGGAACGAGGAGCCGGCTGCTTATGCTGACGTTCGTGGTTGGGCGAAGTCTTGTGATATCCTCGAAACGAGGAGCCGGCCGCACGTGTGTGCAGCCTTCGTTGTAGGTCCATGTTTAGAGATGCTCACGAAATGAGGAGCCGGCCGCTTATGTCGGCGTTTGTGGTTGGGCGAAGTTCCTTGATGGAACGAGGAGCCGGCTGCTTATGCTGACGTTCGTAGTTGGGCGAAGTCTCGTGATGTGCTCGGAATAAGGATTCGAAGCGCTTGGATTGCCGCGTTCGTGGCTGGGCGAAGTTTCGTGTTTGGCACGGAACGAGGAGCCGGCTGCAGGTTTTAAAGATTCTCGCCCGAAATCGATCAGTCGTTACCGTTGTCTACGGACTTCGGTAGGACGATCTATTCCAGGGACGAAGACGTCGACGTTGTGCGACGCCCGTTACATTAGCGTTTTTATGCTCTTTCGGGATTGTCTGCGACGTTTGTCTCCGTCCGAATTTTTTACGATAATTGTCACTAGATTAGTACGCAAACTAGTTGAACCGAAGATTTTGCGCCGATCGACTGACGTATTGACCCTTCAGTGGGTCGTCTCAGTCATTGGAATGTCATTCTCGAGGAGGTTCGCAGTTGGCGTCTCGTATTTCGAGGGAAAGTCCATTGCGACTAGTACCGAGAAATCGAACATAAAAGATTACCCTGAACGGTGGATCACTTGGCTCGTGGGTCGATGAAGAACGCAGCTAATTGCGCGTCAACATGCGAACTGCAGGACACATGAACATCGACATTTCGAACGCACATTGCGGTCCTCGGACACTGTCCTCGGACCACTCCTGACTGAGGGTCGGTTCCATTACAAAGACTGCCCGGCCAGACGTTATGGCTTGACGAAGTGACGACGTAAAGGTCGTCTAACGTTGATCCTGTACCGAAGGTCATTTGGGCGAGTTGGACGGTTTGCCGCGTGACGATCAACGTTCTGTCGTTTCGACGCCTCGTGTGTTGGAATGATGAGGAGTTGTTTTCGTAACGCGCCGTCTTGAATTGCGAAAGCATATATTGTGGTGTCGTGGTATTGCTCGATCTGCGCCCATGACTGTA
>NC_059508.1:30762812-30765312 GCF_914767665.1 Harmonia axyridis
CCTCCAGACACGATTTAGCAAACTTTTCCCGATCGATCCGACCCACCGAGGCCGTCTCGACCGTCCGCTGCGCCTACTAGGGCCGATTTCTTCGGACTCCGATCAGAAAATATACCGATGCATGTCGTTAACACCTAGTCCGCCTCGTCCGATCTATCTAAACAGTCTCGACGCACCCAACACTCTTTCAAAGTCGGATTACTCGGACTCAATCTGAAAATGGACCGATGCATGACGTCAACACTTAGCCCGCCTCGTCTGATCTATCTAAGCCATCTCGACCCACCCAACACGCCTTCCAAGTCGGATCACTCGGACTTCGATCTGAAAATCTCCGGACTCATTTTTATGAATATCCCCAGTCAGTAAGAACGTTATTTCGCCAATATATACCAACAATAAACCATATTCCAATAGCTGAACCAAAAATATAATTCCCGATCCAAACGTTCTGCATCGCCCAACGCGACCACCTTCCCTATATATGTCAGGAGAGCACAGGGTTCCCCTCCAGACAACACTTACGCTCTATCCCCGACTCTCGGTCGATCGATAGGCCAGGTCAGCGGTGTCTGTTTCGGCCGAAGCTCGGACTTTGGTCAAAATGTTCCGATACAAAATTTGAACCAAGATAGATACAGATATGATTCCTTCTTAAATATACGTTGATTATCGAACAGAATATGGTAAATATTTTGCGATGACCGAGGATTTCATGAATTTTTTTTTTTTTTCGAAAAAATTTTCTATTATCGGAATTTCCTCAAATTTCATTTGGTTGCCTCCTAATGCTTATTAAAAATGATAACCAACAATCAGAATCATTATTTATCATTTATTTCAATTTTTATAATGAAAAACGTTCACGTCCTTTCGCGCCTCTCGATCGTCGTTTACGTGATGCATCGGTCAGCCCTAGTTTACGTGGTGCATCGGTAAGATCGAGTTCACGTTCTGCATCGGTCTGCCCGAGTTTACGTGGTGCATCGGTAAGATCGAGATTACGTGGTGCATCGGTAAGATCGAGTTCACGTTCTGCATCGGTCTGCCTGAGTTTACGTGGTGCATCGGTATGATCGAGTTTACGTTCTGCATCGGTGTGATCTAGTTTACGTTGTGCATCGGTAAGATCGAGATTACGTGAAGCATCGGTATGATCGAGTTTACGTTCTGCATCGGTCTGGACTCTGAGATATATTTTCGACGTGAAAATGTTCCGATACAACTTTTGAACCAGGATAGTTAGAGAGATGATTTTTTCTGGGATGTACGTTGATTGGGGAATGGATAGTGGAAAATAACTTGCCATGACCGAGGTGTTCTCGAATTTTTTTTTTTTTTCGAAAAATATTTTCTGATTTTGGATTTCACTCAAATTTGATTTCGTTGCCTTCTAATGTGTTCTAAAAGAGTAAATCAGTAATCAGAATCGAAAAATATTTTTCGGATTTTTTTTTTTTTGAAAAAAAATTTTCTGATTTTGGAATTTCCTCAAATTTGATTTGGTTGCCTTCTAATGTGTTTTTAAAGCGTAAATCAGTAATCAGAATCAATATTCATTGTCGACTTTAATTTTTATAAGGAAAAATGTTCACGTCCTTAAACGCCTCCCCATCATTAGCCCGAGTCCAAGTCGATGTCAGTCCCGAGCGGACGGTGTCAGATACTACCTATCGCCCCGGTCTGGACTTGGCGAGATATTTCGACGTGAAATGTTCCGATACAACTTTTGAACCAGGATAGTTAGAGAGATGATTTTTTCTGGGATGTATGTTGATTGACGTACGAAACTTGGAAAAAAAATAGAAAAGACCGAGGTACTCTAGAAAAAAAATTTATTGAAAATATTTTTTTGATTTCGGAATTAATTCGAAATTCATTCAGATGTCTTCTATCAATATCGCGAAAGAAAAATCAATAATCAGAATCGATATTCATCTAAGATTATTTCCTTTTGGATTGTGTTAACATTCGGTACGATCTTGTCTACGTGATGCATCGGTTTGTTTCTCGGCTCTTGTGAGCAAGTTGGACACTCGAGACGGCCTCCATCGATCGGATTAGGCGGGCTTTAATGTTAACGTGCTGCATCGGTGTGATCTTGTTTACGTCATGCATCGGTATAGCTTTAAATCGCGCCGTAAAGTCGTTCACGTCATGCATCGGTATCTTAAATCGCGCCGAAAAGTCGTTCACGTCATGCATCGGTATCTTAAATCGCGCCGTAAAGTCGTTCACGTCATGCATCGGTATCTTAAATCGAGCCGAAAAGTCGTTCACGTCATGCATCGGTGGCACAAAAAAAAGACGCCGATGCATGACGTGAGCCGACTTTTCGGCGCGATTTAAGATACCGATGCATGACGTGAACGACTTTACGGCGCGATTTAAGATACCGATGCATGACGTGAACCGACTTTTCGGCATGAAGTCAGCTAAAATTATCGTGTGCATCTTGGGTCGGTCCACGTACCGTAGATCAGAGAGGGACGACGTACAT
>NC_059508.1:30775312-30785312 GCF_914767665.1 Harmonia axyridis
ATACATGGAGACGGTAAGAATTCTTTTAATCGAAGATATACATATACTTCTCATCAATATCCAAAAGCTTATCGAAAAATAAATTACTCAACTTTTACGTGAAGAATCGTTCACCCAAACCTTATCCCCTATATATGTCAGGAGAACCCAAGGTTCCCCTCCAGACACGATTTAGCAAACTTTTCCCGATCGATCCGACCCACCGAGGCCGTCTCGACCGTCCGCTGCGCCTACTAGGGCCGATTTCTTCGGACTCCGATCAGAAAATATACCGATGCATGTCGTTAACACCTAGTCCGCCTCGTCCGATCTATCTAAACAGTCTCGACGCACCCAACACTCTTTCAAAGTCGGATTACTCGGACTCAATCTGAAAATGGACCGATGCATGACGTCAACACTTAGCCCGCCTCGTCTGATCTATCTAAGCCATCTCGACCCACCCAACACGCCTTCCAAGTCGGATCACTCGGACTTCGATCTGAAAATCTCCGGACTCATTTTTATGAATATCCCCAGTCAGTAAGAACGTTATTTCGCCAATATATACCAACAATAAACCATATTCCAATAGCTGAACCAAAAATATAATTCCCGATCCAAACGTTCTGCATCGCCCAACGCGACCACCTTCCCTATATATGTCAGGAGAGCACAGGGTTCCCCTCCAGACAACACTTACGCTCTATCCCCGACTCTCGGTCGATCGATAGGCCAGGTCAGCGGTGTCTGTTTCGGCCGAAGCTCGGACTTTGGTCAAAATGTTCCGATACAAAATTTGAACCAAGATAGATACAGATATGATTCCTTCTTAAATATACGTTGATTATCGAACAGAATATGGTAAATATTTTGCGATGACCGAGGATTTCATGAATTTTTTTTTTTTTTCGAAAAAATTTTCTATTATCGGAATTTCCTCAAATTTCATTTGGTTGCCTCCTAATGCTTATTAAAAATGATAACCAACAATCAGAATCATTATTTATCATTTATTTCAATTTTTATAATGAAAAACGTTCACGTCCTTTCGCGCCTCTCGATCGTCGTTTACGTGATGCATCGGTCAGCCCTAGTTTACGTGGTGCATCGGTAAGATCGAGTTCACGTTCTGCATCGGTCTGCCCGAGTTTACGTGGTGCATCGGTAAGATCGAGATTACGTGGTGCATCGGTAAGATCGAGTTCACGTTCTGCATCGGTCTGCCTGAGTTTACGTGGTGCATCGGTATGATCGAGTTTACGTTCTGCATCGGTGTGATCTAGTTTACGTTGTGCATCGGTAAGATCGAGATTACGTGAAGCATCGGTATGATCGAGTTTACGTTCTGCATCGGTCTGGACTCTGAGATATATTTTCGACGTGAAAATGTTCCGATACAACTTTTGAACCAGGATAGTTAGAGAGATGATTTTTTCTGGGATGTACGTTGATTGGGGAATGGATTGTGGAAAATAACTTGCCATGACCGAGGTGTTCTCGAATTTTTTTTTTTTTTCGAAAAATATTTTCTGATTTTGGATTTCACTCAAATTTGATTTCGTTGCCTTCTAATGTGTTCTAAAAGAGTAAATCAGTAATCAGAATCGAAAAATATTTTTCGGATTTTTTTTTTTTTGAAAAAAAATTTTCTGATTTTGGAATTTCCTCAAATTTGATTTGGTTGCCTTCTAATGTGTTTTTAAAGCGTAAATCAGTAATCAGAATCAATATTCATTGTCGACTTTAATTTTTATAAGGAAAAATGTTCACGTCCTTTAACGCCTCCCCATCATTAGCCCGAGTCCAAGTCGATGTCAGTCCCGAGCGGACGGTGTCAGATACTACCTATCGCCCCGGTCTGGACTTGGCGAGGTATTTCGACGTGAAATGTTCCGATACAACTTTTGAACCAGGATAGTTAGAGAGATGATTTCTTCTATGTTGTACGTTGATTGTGGAATGGATTGTGGGAAATAACTTGCCATGACCCAGGTGTTCTTGAATTTTTTTTTTTTTCGAAAAAAATTTTCTGATCTTGAAATTTCCTCAAATCTGATTGCGTTGCCTTCTAATGGTTACTAAAAGAGTAAATCAGTAATCAGAATCAATATTCATTGTCGACTTTAATTTTTATAAGGAAAAATGTTCACGTCCTTAAACGCCTCTCCATCGTTACCCCGACTCCAAGACGATGTTAGACCGGAGCGGACGGTGTCAAATGCGACCGATCTCCCCGGTCTGGACTTAGCGAGATATTCCGACGTGAAATGTTCCGATACAAAAATTTAACTGTGATAGTTAGAGAGATGGTTCCTTTTGTGATGTACGTTGATTGTGTAATAGAATATGGAAATAAACTTGAGATGACCGAGGTCTTCTGGGATTTTTTTTTTTTTTCGAAAAATATTTTTCGATTTCGGAAATCCCTCAAATTTCATTGAGATATGTCCTAATGTGTTCTTAAAACTTAAATCAACAATCAGAATTAATATCCAAAAGTTATTTCATTTTTTATAAGGAAAAACGTTCACGTCCTTTCCGCTCCCAAAAAGTGAGATATCATAGAAAATATCGCTATATTTGTTGTTTACGGCCATACCACGCTGAAATTGCCAGTTCTCGTCAGAACACTGAAGCCAAGCAGCGTCGGGCGCGGTTAGTACTTGGATGGGTGACCGCTTGGGAACACCGCGTGCTGTAAGCTTTTTTTTTACGTTCTGCATCGGTCTGCCGAGATAACGTGGTGCATCGGTATGATCGAGTTTACGTTCTGCATCGGTAAGATCGAGATTACGTGATGCATCGGTAAGATTGAGATTACGTGGTGCATCGGTAAGATCGAGTTTACGTGGTGCATCGGTAAGATCCAATTCACGTTCTGCATCGGTAAGATCCAGTTCACGTGGTGCATCGGTAAGATCGAGATTACGTGGTGCATCGGTAAGATCGAGTTTACGTGGTGCATCGGTAAGATCCAATTCACGTTCTGCATCGGTAAGATCCAGTTCACGTGGTGCATCGGTAAGATTGAGATTACGTGGTGCATCGGTAAGATCGAGTTTACGTGGTGCATCGGTAAGATCCAATTCACGTTCTGCATCGGTAAGATCCAGTTCACGTGGTGCATCGGTAAGATTGAGATTACGTGGTGCATCGGTAAGATCGAGTTTACGTGGTGCATCGGTAAGATCCAATTCACGTTCTGCATCGGTAAGATCCAGTTCACGTGGTGCATCGGTAAGATCGAGATTACGTGGTGCATCGGTAAGATCGAGTTTACGTGGTGCATCGGTAAGATCCAATTCACGTTCTGCATCGGTAAGATCCAGTTCACGTGGTGCATCGGTAAGATTGAGATTACGTGGTGCATCGGTAAGATCCAGTTCACGTGGTGCATCGGTAAGATGGAGATTACGTGGTGCATCGGTAAGATCGAGATTACGTGGTGCATCGGTAAGATCTGCTTTACGTTCTGCATCGGTCTGCCCTTGTTTACGTGGTGCATCGGTAAGATCGAGATTACGTGAAGCATCGGTATGATCGAGTTTACGTTCTGCATCGGTCTGCCCGATATTACGTGGTGCATCGGTCTGCCCTAGTTTACGTGGTGCATCGGTTTGGACTTAGAGATATATTTTCGACGTGAAAATGTTCCGATACAACTTTTGAACCAGGATAGTTAGAGAGATGATTTTTTCTGGGATGTACGTGGATCGGGGAATGGATTGTGGGAAATAACTTGCCATGACCGAGGTGTCCTCGAATTTTTTTTTTTTTCGAAAAAAATTTTCTGATTTTGGAATTTTCTCAAATTTGATTTGGTTGCCTCCTAATGTGTTCTAAAAGAGTAAATCAGTAATCGGAATCGAAAAATATTTTTCGGATTTTTTTTTTTTTCGAAAAAAATTTTCTGATCGTGGAATTTCCTCAAATTCGATTTGGTTGCCTTCTAATGTGTTTTTAAAGCGTAAATCAGTAATCAGAATCAATATTCATTGTCGACTTTAATTTTTATAAGGAAAAATGTTCACGTCCTTAAACGCCTCCCCATCATCAGCCCGAGTCCAAGTCGATGTCAGTCCCGAGCGGACGGTGTCAGATACTACCTATCGCCGAGGTCTGGACTTGGCGAGATATTACGACGTGAAATGTTCCGATACAACTTTTGAACCAGGATAGTTAGAGAGATGATTTCTTCTATGTTGTACGTTGATTGTGGAATGAAATACGGAAAATAACTCGCCATGACCGAGGTGATTACGATTTTTTTTTTTTTTCGAAAAAAATTTTCTGATCGTGGAATTTTCTCAAATTTGATTTGGTTGCCTCCTTATATGTTCTAGTAGCGATAATCAACAATCAGAATCAAAATCCATGGTCGGGTTTGATTTTTATAAGGAAAAATGTTCACGTCCTTTTTTACAACCCCGACTCATTGACGATGTTAGAACCGAGCCGGCGGTGTCAGATACGACCGATCGCCCCGGTCCCGATCGTCATTTACGTTGTGCATCGGTCTGCCCGAGATTACGTGGTGCATCGGTATGATCGAGTTTACGTGGTGCATCGGTAAGATCCAATTCACGTTCTGCATCGGTAAGATCCAATTCACGTTCTGCATCGGTAAGATCCAGTTCACGTGGTGCATCGGTAAGATGGAGATTACGTGGTGCATCGGTAAGATCGAGATTACGTGGTGCATCGGTAAGATCTACTTTACGTTCTGCATCGGTCTGCCCTTGTTTACGTGGTGCATCGGTAAGATCGAGATTACGTGAAGCATCGGTATGATCGAGTTTACGTTCTGCATCGGTCTGCCCGATATTACGTGGTGCATCGGTCTGCCCTAGTTTACGTGGTGCATCGGTTTGGACTTAGAGATATATTTTCGACGTGAAAATGTTCCGATACAACTTTTGAACCAGGATAGTTAGAGAGATGATTTTTTCTGGGATGTACGTGGATCGGGGAATGGATTGTGGGAAATAACTTGCCATGACCGAGGTGTCCTCGAATTTTTTTTTTTTTCGAAAAAAATTTTCTGATTGTGGAATTTTCTCAAATTTGATTTGGTTGCCTCCTAATGTGTTCTAAAAGAGTAAATCAGTAATCGGAATCGAAAAATATTTTTCGGATTTTTTTTTTTTTCGAAAAAAATTTTCTGATCGTGGAATTTCCTCAAATTCGATTTGGTTGCCTTCTAATGTGTTTTTAAAGCGTAAATCAGTAATCAGAATCAATATTCATTGTCGACTTTAATTTTTATAAGGAAAAATGTTCACGTCCTTAAACGCCTCCCCATCATCAGCCCGAGTCCAAGTCGATGTCAGTCCCGAGCGGACGGTGTCAGATACTACCTATCGCCGAGGTCTGGACTTGGCGAGATATTACGACGTGAAATGTTCCGATACAACTTTTGAACCAGGATAGTTAGAGAGATGATTTCTTCTATGTTGTACGTTGATTGTGGAATGAAATACGGAAAATAACTCGCCATGACCGAGGTGATTACGATTTTTTTTTTTTTTCGAAAAAAATTTTCTGATCGTGGAATTTTCTCAAATTTGATTTGGTTGCCTCCTTATATGTTCTAGTAGCGATAATCAACAATCAGAATCAAAATCCATGGTCGGGTTTGATTTTTATAAGGAAAAATGTTCACGTCCTTTTTTACAACCCCGACTCATTGACGATGTTAGAACCGAGCCGGCGGTGTCAGATACGACCGATCGCCCCGGTCCCGATCGTCATTTACGTTGTGCATCGGTCTGCCCGAGATTACGTGGTGCATCGGTATGATCGAGTTTACGTGGTGCATCGGTAAGATCCAATTCACGTTCTGCATCGGTAAGATCCAATTCACGTTCTGCATCGGTAAGATCCAGTTCACGTGGTGCATCGGTAAGATGGAGATTACGTGGTGCATCGGTAAGATCGAGATTACGTGGTGCATCGGTAAGATCTACTTTACGTTCTGCATCGGTCTGCCCTTGTTTACGTGGTGCATCGGTAAGATCGAGATTACGTGAAGCATCGGTATGATCGAGTTTACGTTCTGCATCGGTCTGCCCGATATTACGTGGTGCATCGGTCTGCCCTAGTTTACGTGGTGCATCGGTTTGGACTTAGAGATATATTTTCGACGTGAAAATGTTCCGATACAACTTTTGAACCAGGATAGTTAGAGAGATGATTTTTTCTGGGATGTACGTGGATCGGGGAATGGATTGTGGGAAATAACTTGCCATGACCGAGGTGTCCTCGAATTTTTTTTTTTTTCGAAAAAAATTTTCTGATTGTGGAATTTTCTCAAATTTGATTTGGTTGCCTCCTAATGTGTTCTAAAAGAGTAAATCAGTAATCGGAATCGAAAAATATTTTTCGGATTTTTTTTTTTTTCGAAAAAAATTTTCTGATCGTGGAATTTCCTCAAATTCGATTTGGTTGCCTTCTAATGTGTTTTTAAAGCGTAAATCAGTAATCAGAATCAATATTCATTGTCGACTTTAATTTTTATAAGGAAAAATGTTCACGTCCTTAAACGCCTCCCCATCATCAGCCCGAGTCCAAGTCGATGTCAGTCCCGAGCGGACGGTGTCAGATACTACCTATCGCCGAGGTCTGGACTTGGCGAGATATTACGACGTGAAATGTTCCGATACAACTTTTGAACCAGGATAGTTAGAGAGATGATTTCTTCTATGTTGTACGTTGATTGTGGAATGAAATACGTAAAATAACTCGCCATGACCGAGGTGATTACGATTTTTTTTTTTTTTCGAAAAAAATTTTCTGATCGTGGAATTTTCTCAAATTTGATTTGGTTGCCTCCTTATATGTTCTAGTAGCGATAATCAACAATCAGAATCAAAATCCATGGTCGGGTTTGATTTTTATAAGGAAAAATGTTCACGTCCTTTTTTACAACCCCGACTCATTGACGATGTTAGAACCGAGCCGGCGGTGTCAGATACGACCGATCGCCCCGGTCCCGATCGTCATTTACGTTGTGCATCGGTCTGCCCGAGATTACGTGGTGCATCGGTATGATCGAGTTTACGTGGTGCATCGGTAAGATCCAATTCACGTTCTGCATCGGTAAGATCCAATTCACGTTCTGCATCGGTAAGATCCAGTTCACGTGGTGCATCGGTAAGATGGAGATTACGTGGTGCATCGGTAAGATCGAGATTACGTGGTGCATCGGTAAGATCTACTTTACGTTCTGCATCGGTCTGCCCTTGTTTACGTGGTGCATCGGTAAGATCGAGATTACGTGAAGCATCGGTATGATCGAGTTTACGTTCTGCATCGGTCTGCCCGATATTACGTGGTGCATCGGTCTGCCCTAGTTTACGTGGTGCATCGGTTTGGACTTAGAGATATATTTTCGACGTGAAAATGTTCCGATACAACTTTTGAACCAGGATAGTTAGAGAGATGATTTTTTCTGGGATGTACGTGGATCGGGGAATGGATTGTGGGAAATAACTTGCCATGACCGAGGTGTCCTCGAATTTTTTTTTTTTTCGAAAAAAATTTTCTGATTGTGGAATTTTCTCAAATTTGATTTGGTTGCCTCCTAATGTGTTCTAAAAGAGTAAATCAGTAATCGGAATCGAAAAATATTTTTCGGATTTTTTTTTTTTTCGAAAAAAATTTTCTGATCGTGGAATTTCCTCAAATTCGATTTGGTTGCCTTCTAATGTGTTTTTAAAGCGTAAATCAGTAATCAGAATCAATATTCATTGTCGACTTTAATTTTTATAAGGAAAAATGTTCACGTCCTTAAACGCCTCCCCATCATCAGCCCGAGTCCAAGTCGATGTCAGTCCCGAGCGGACGGTGTCAGATACTACCTATCGCCGAGGTCTGGACTTGGCGAGATATTACGACGTGAAATGTTCCGATACAACTTTTGAACCAGGATAGTTAGAGAGATGATTTCTTCTATGTTGTACGTTGATTGTGGAATGAAATACGGAAAATAACTCGCCATGACCGAGGTGATTACGATTTTTTTTTTTTTTCGAAAAAAATTTTCTGATCGTGGAATTTTCTCAAATTTGATTTGGTTGCCTCCTTATATGTTCTAGTAGCGATAATCAACAATCAGAATCAAAATCCATGGTCGGGTTTGATTTTTATAAGGAAAAATGTTCACGTCCTTTTTTACAACCCCGACTCATTGACGATGTTAGAACCGAGCCGGCGGTGTCAGATACGACCGATCGCCCCGGTCCCGATCGTCATTTACGTTGTGCATCGGTCTGCCCGAGATTACGTGGTGCATCGGTATGATCGAGTTTACGTGGTGCATCGGTAAGATCCAATTCACGTTCTGCATCGGTAAGATCCAATTCACGTTCTGCATCGGTAAGATCCAGTTCACGTGGTGCATCGGTAAGATGGAGATTACGTGGTGCATCGGTAAGATCGAGATTACGTGGTGCATCGGTAAGATCTACTTTACGTTCTGCATCGGTCTGCCCTTGTTTACGTGGTGCATCGGTAAGATCGAGATTACGTGAAGCATCGGTATGATCGAGTTTACGTTCTGCATCGGTCTGCCCGATATTACGTGGTGCATCGGTCTGCCCTAGTTTACGTGGTGCATCGGTTTGGACTTAGAGATATATTTTCGACGTGAAAATGTTCCGATACAACTTTTGAACCAGGATAGTTAGAGAGATGATTTTTTCTGGGATGTACGTGGATCGGGGAATGGATTGTGGGAAATAACTTGCCATGACCGAGGTGTCCTCGAATTTTTTTTTTTTTCGAAAAAAATTTTCTGATTGTGGAATTTTCTCAAATTTGATTTGGTTGCCTCCTAATGTGTTCTAAAAGAGTAAATCAGTAATCGGAATCGAAAAATATTTTTCGGATTTTTTTTTTTTTCGAAAAAAATTTTCTGATCGTGGAATTTCCTCAAATTCGATTTGGTTGCCTTCTAATGTGTTTTTAAAGCGTAAATCAGTAATCAGAATCAATATTCATTGTCGACTTTAATTTTTATAAGGAAAAATGTTCACGTCCTTAAACGCCTCCCCATCATCAGCCCGAGTCCAAGTCGATGTCAGTCCCGAGCGGACGGTGTCAGATACTACCTATCGCCGAGGTCTGGACTTGGCGAGATATTACGACGTGAAATGTTCCGATACAACTTTTGAACCAGGATAGTTAGAGAGATGATTTCTTCTATGTTGTACGTTGATTGTGGAATGAAATACGTAAAATAACTCGCCATGACCGAGGTGATTACGATTTTTTTTTTTTTTCGAAAAAAATTTTCTGATCGTGGAATTTTCTCAAATTTGATTTGGTTGCCTCCTTATATGTTCTAGTAGCGATAATCAACAATCAGAATCAAAATCCATGGTCGGGTTTGATTTTTATAAGGAAAAATGTTCACGTCCTTTTTTACAACCCCGACTCATTGACGATGTTAGAACCGAGCCGGCGGTGTCAGATACGACCGATCGCCCCGGTCCCGATCGTCATTTACGTTGTGCATCGGTCTGCCCGAGATTACGTGGTGCATCGGTATGATCGAGTTTACGTGGTGCATCGGTAAGATCCAATTCACGTTCTGCATCGGTAAGATCCAATTCACGTTCTGCATCGGTAAGATCCAGTTCACGTGGTGCATCGGTAAGATGGAGATTACGTGGTGCATCGGTAAGATCGAGATTACGTGGTGCATCGGTAAGATCTACTTTACGTTCTGCATCGGTCTGCCCTTGTTTACGTGGTGCATCGGTAAGATCGAGATTACGTGAAGCATCGGTATGATCGAGTTTACGTTCTGCATCGGTCTGCCCGATATTACGTGGTGCATCGGTCTGCCCTAGTTTACGTGGTGCATCGGTTTGGACTTAGAGATATATTTTCGACGTGAAAATGTTCCGATACAACTTTTGAACCAGGATAGTTAGAGAGATGATTTTTTCTGGGATGTACGTGGATCGGGGAATGGATTGTGGGAAATAACTTGCCATGACCGAGGTGTCCTCGA
>NC_059508.1:30790312-30795312 GCF_914767665.1 Harmonia axyridis
AAATTGTAAAATTAAAACATGTGTAAAATTATCTATTTCAGTTTCTTTAATGGTCAAATGTGATTATGGTGACATGTTTAGGAATAAAATTCATTCGAAGATTCATTTGCCACTTTTGTAAAATTTCTTTCTTTCAAATGATGTATAGATAAAAAATTATAAATTAAATAAATAAATTAAAATAGAGTATAGATAAAACTGATGCTCAACAGGATCTGCGACACTTACAACACTGAATATAATAAAAAGCTTAATAAATTATTTAATAAAATAACTATGTACACCTAGCTGGGCAGGTATCATCGAAAAGCTTGCAGTGTATCATCAGCTTCTGCGTTCTAGACGCTTATGGGCAGCGAACCGCCCGAGAGGACTTCATAAAGTCCTTCCAGACCATAATGCTGCCAATTATGGTCTGCGTGACCAAGGTCTTCATGTCCTGGTGGCTAAAACCCAAGACACTCGAGAGTGTCGAGTTCTCAACACACCAGGTCCCCCTAGCGCCAACAACTAAGGGGGCCACGACGATGATGGCTCCTGGGTGTCTGACGTTTAGAGCTTGAATTAAACGGGGCTCGCTATAAATGGCAACTTTATTTAGCGCAGCCACAGACAGGGGATTAGGCCCCTCCCAGGAAACCGTAGCGTCCACCACGACAATTCTCGACCCCATACGGAGCAACAGGTCGGGAATCTTTAAAGCTCCGTCTGTGCACCTAATTCTGGGCTCCACTTCCACCGTCCACCCCTTGCGTTCAGCAATCTTTCGGACCGTCTGGACCAAATGGTCATGTCGACGAATCCGGGTACGCAGCGAAACAGGACACTTCTGTAACACATGCGACAGACTCTCGGTCCGCAAGCACCCCATCCTACACTGGCGTTCACCAGGCGGGTTTGAAGGCACTCCACGGACCGGTAAAAGATTGCCCCGCAACTGGACGGCTCTGACGAAGTCAGCGCCAGACCAGTAAGGTGGGGGGTTAGGAACCCAGTCGCTGCACCGGGGGTAGGCCCGTCCTTGCCGCAAGCCGTTACCAGAAAAGCCAGTGTCAAGCCTCTCTGACATCCTCTGTGCCAGCGCTCTCATGCTCCCTCCACTCTCCCCCGTCCAGCGCCCCAGTTTGCGAACAAACTCAACGCTGTAGGACGTGGAGAGAGTTGCCGACGTTATTGGGTCGGCAGCAATGAACAGGCGGTTAAGCCTGTTTCGGAGGATGGCTGGTATAATCTCACTAAAGCATGAGACACCGAGCCCACCCTCCCGAACGGGAGCGTGAATAAAGGCTTCAGCACAGGTCTTGTTCAGGTGGAGGTAGCTGCGGACAGCCACCCGCACGACCCGATCAAAATACTTCAGAGTCTTCTTAGTAACGACCGGCGATTGGAGCAGATGTAAATATCTTGGGAGAAGATAAACTTTCAAGATGGCCAACTTCTGCTGCGGCTTCAGAGGGCTCTTCCCAATCCTCCGGAGCTGAATGTTCACCTCGTCCAGCACCGGCTTAGATCTACCCATGACACCGTAATTCGCGCCCAAGTAGCCAAACATCTCGCCCGGCTGCAGCTGCCTGATCGCTTGGCCCTCTATATAAAATAGAGGTCGGGTGATGCAGTATGAGTGCTTATTTGCACGGTTGACCTGGACGGTCATAGCCGTGCATTTGGAGGGGTTGAACCCCATTCCCCTCCTAGCAAAGAAGTCTGCAGCCAGCTTGAGACGCTTAGTGGCCTCCTTAGGCGAATTCGCTAGAAGTAGCAGGTCGTCGGCATAACCTAAGACCGCTAAACGCGCGGTGTCATTTACGGGCAGACCACCCTCGGCGCCTTGGAGATCACAAATCAACTCGTCGAGGACGAAGTTAAACAGGTAGGGGGAAAGCGGGTCGCCCTGCTTTACTCCCCTACATATTGGGATCTCTCCGGTCATACCTCTCCCGAGCTGCACTACGGTAGTGGCATCTTCAAAAGAATCCTCCACATACCGAACAGTAGTCTCGTCTATCCCGAGCCTCTTCATCGCTCTCACGATGGACTGTTGAGAAACAGTGTCGAAGGCTTTACGCACATCGACACTAAGGATGGTGTATGGTTTCAAACTCTTTCGTCTCTCCTTAATTAGAGCCTGAAGGGTGAGGTTATTCAATAGGACCCCGTCGACCTGCCGAAAACCTCTCTGGTTGGGGTGGATTTGAATCCCCCCCATACGTTTCCCCAAAATTCTATGTAGCACCCGAGTTACCACCGAGGCGATGGTAATCGGGCGCCAGTTATTGATATCATCTGAGTCACCCCCCTTTGGTATCAAGATCGTCCTGTTCCTCTTCAACGCCGACGGAGCGACGCCAAAGAGAAGCATGGAGTTGAATAAAAGAACAAGCTTCTTCAGAGGCACCTTCATGAGGTCTTTGATTTTGACACCATCGACCCCAGCGGAAGGCGACTTGTTTGCCCCGAGAGCCCATACGATTTCATTCTCCGAAATCGGGCTCGACAAGTCCTGAGTCTCTTGCTTGTCCTTGATGTCTTCTATGTCTCTCTTTGAGGGGTGACTGAAAATCTGCCGAAACTTACTTTCGGCAGATTGGACGTTGGGAAACGTCTGACTCCCCCCTACGGGAGAGTCATCTATGATATTCCGTGCCAGAGAGGCGCGGTTTGTCCGGTACATCTTTTGTACCGTCTTATAAAGAAAGGCTCGTTCTTGACGCCTGTTCAACGCTTCGACAGGTCGTGTCCTTTCCCTTCTGTTATTATTACTATGACCACCTAGCCTGTCGGACATCTGCGGAAGCAGAGCCTTCAGGTAGATGGCTAGTTGCTCTCTCACCCTCTCTCTTTGATTATGGGTGTCGACAAGCTGCGTCATATTATAGACCGCTTCATCGGCATCGACCCATCCACCTTGGGCCGCCCAATAATCTCTCAAGAAGAGAACGATTTTATGTGACTGTCTCAACGGATGGAAGTCCGAGGCATTCGGGTTCAGAGACCCACTGCTGTGCAACTCCGCACTAGATTCGACGACCACCGAGGCCTCAGAGGTACCGGCCGCATCCGCAGGGGATTGGATGAGCGCAGCGACCGCTTCGGACATCCGTTGAAATATTTCAACGGCGTCACTCGACGGCCCCGCATTCTCACCCGCGAGACGCTGGATGACTTCTTTGTACTTGGCTTCCCTTCTGCGGTTCTTAATGAAGTCTAAGTTCCTTTCTGGGTAAAAACCCAGAAGGTGTTTATTAACAAAGGGGCCATTGTACGCGAGTTCACGTCGAGCCATCTCGAGCATGTCCTCGCTTGTCCATTCGTCCCTACCCCCGGGAACCTCGTACCGATCCTCCAGATCCCGGTTGTACTCCGCTGGGTGTGCCTGTCTCATATGTTGTCGAACGCCGCGATAACCGCGGAAGCGACTCCCACAGATAGGGCACGCGTCAGCGTCGTTGGCCGGTGGACCGCGACATCGCAGTCTCCTCAGGTGAGTCTGCATGCCCGCGTCCGTGGCGAAGGTCGTTCCGCATACGCAGACGACCATCGCAGATGTTTGATTCTCCCTTCAAATAGAAGGTGGTGCAGTAGTGGGTGGGAGGTAAAGTATCTCACCCACTTTTATTGTATCTAAAGAAACTTCTACACCACAATTGCACCGTGCTAGTCGGTGACACCACAAACCCACGCCCTAAGAATGTGGGTGGACCCACGATCTGCTCAAATGTTCGTACAGATCGCTGTGAGGGGGCCACTTAAACTGTTCTATTCTTAGGGTTCGCTTCCGCTCGTTAGCCGGCAAAAGCCGTTACCAGGGACCACCACGTGGAGGTGAGCGGAAACTTGCTGAACAACGCGTGATCAACCGACCGCGCGACACACTGAGGGCGAGACAATTAAGTCTCAAAACACACTCTAAAATCACGCTTTTTCGGTAGGGCACTTGTATATCAGCCAACGGTCATAGTTACTCCCGCCGTTTACCCGCGCTTTTTTGAATTTCTTCACGTTGACATTCAGAGCACTGGGCAGAAATCACATTGCGTCAACACCCGCTGGGGCCATCGCAATGCTTTGTTTTAATTAGACAGTCGGATTCTCCCAGTCCGTGCCAGTTCTGAGTTGATTGTTAGATGACGGCCGCAGAGATTACCCAGAGCACCCTTGCGAGCACTCACGGGGTCTCGAAGCTTGACGATTCCGCGGGAGGCCAAGACGCGGGACCGAGCTCGGATCAAACGTAACGCAAGCGAAACGCATCACCTCGCCCAGGCCCGGTACGTTAGCCGTGACCCACTTCCCCAACAAGCCCGACACGCCACAATCCTCAGAGCCAATCCTTATCCCGAAGTTACGGATCTAATTTGCCGACTTCCCTTACCTACATTATTCTATCGACTAGAGGCTCTTTACCTTGGAGACCAGCTGCGGATATGGGTACGAGCCGGCGCGACGCCTACACGTGGCCCTCTCCCGGATTTTCAAGGTCCGAGGAGAAGATCCGGACACCGCCGCAAATGCGGTGCTCTTCGCGTTCCAAACCATATCTCCCTGCTAGAGGATTCCATGGAACTCGAACGCTTATGCAGAAAAGAAAACTCTTCCCGGATCTCTCGACGGCGTCTCCGGGTCCTTTTGGGTTGCCCCGACGAACTCTCTTACGAGGGCCCGGTTTAATTTCGGTTCCGCTGCCGGGTTCCGGAATAGGAACCGGATTCCCTTTCGCCCGACGGGCGTGCGTCACGCGTCAAGATGCATAGCATTTCTGCCACCACTTATAAACACGATTAACAACGCCACATCAACATCGGCTTTCGCCTAGGGCTTAGGATCGACTGACTCGTGTGCAACGGCTGTTCACACGAAACCCTTCTCCACCTCAGCTCTCCAGGGCCTCGCTGGAGTATTTGCTACTACCACCAAGATCTGCACCGAAGGCGGCTCCAGACGGCCTCACGGCCAGCCCTTCTGCGCTCACCTCCGCGACCCTCCTACTCATCAGGGCTTCA
>NC_059508.1:30802812-30812812 GCF_914767665.1 Harmonia axyridis
CGCGCCTCTCGATCGTCGTTTACGTGATGCATCGGTCAGCCCTAGTTTACGTGGTGCATCGGTAAGATCGAGTTCACGTTCTGCATCGGTCTGCCCGAGTTTACGTGGTGCATCGGTAAGATCGAGATTACGTGGTGCATCGGTAAGATCGAGTTCACGTTCTGCATCGGTCTGCCTGAGTTTACGTGGTGCATCGGTATGATCGAGTTTACGTTCTGCATCGGTGTGATCTAGTTTACGTTGTGCATCGGTAAGATCGAGATTACGTGAAGCATCGGTATGATCGAGTTTACGTTCTGCATCGGTCTGGACTCTGAGATATATTTTCGACGTGAAAATGTTCCGATACAACTTTTGAACCAGGATAGTTAGAGAGATGATTTTTTCTGGGATGTACGTTGATTGGGGAATGGATTGTGGAAAATAACTTGCCATGACCGAGGTGTTCTCGAATTTTTTTTTTTTTTCGAAAAATATTTTCTGATTTTGGATTTCACTCAAATTTGATTTCGTTGCCTTCTAATGTGTTCTAAAAGAGTAAATCAGTAATCAGAATCGAAAAATATTTTTCGGATTTTTTTTTTTTTGAAAAAAAATTTTCTGATTTTGGAATTTCCTCAAATTTGATTTGGTTGCCTTCTAATGTGTTTTTAAAGCGTAAATCAGTAATCAGAATCAATATTCATTGTCGACTTTAATTTTTATAAGGAAAAATGTTCACGTCCTTAAACGCCTCCCCATCATTAGCCCGAGTCCAAGTCGATGTCAGTCCCGAGCGGACGGTGTCAGATACTACCTATCGCCCCGGTCTGGACTTGGCGAGGTATTTCGACGTGAAATGTTCCGATACAACTTTTGAACCAGGATAGTTAGAGAGATGATTTCTTCTAGGATGTACGTTGATTGTGGAATGGATTGTGGAAAATAACTTGCCATGACCCAGGTGTTCTTGAATTTTTTTTTTTTTCGAAAAAAATTTTCTGATCTTGAAATTTCCTCAAATCTGATTGCGTTGCCTTCTAATGTGTACTAAAAGAGTAAATCAGTAATCAGAATCAATATTCATTGTCGACTTTAATTTTTATAAGGAAAAATGTTCACGTCCTTAAACGCCTCTCCATCGTTACCCCGACTCCAAGACGATGTTAGACCGGAGCGGACGGTGTCAAATGCGACCGATCTCCCCGGTCTGGACTTAGCGAGATATTCCGACGTGAAATGTTCCGATACAAAAATTTAACTGTGATAGTTAGAGAGATGGTTCCTTTTGTGATGTACGTTGATTGTGTAATAGAATATGGAAATAAACTTGAGATGACCGAGGTCTTCTGGGATTTTTTTTTTTTTTCGAAAAATATTTTTCGATTTCGGAAATCCCTCAAATTTCATTGAGATATGTCCTAATGTGTTCTTAAAACTTAAATCAACAATCAGAATTAATATCCAAAAGTTATTTCATTTTTTATAAGGAAAAACGTTCACGTCCTTTCCGCTCCCAAAAAGTGAGATATCATAGAAAATATCGCTATATTTGTTGTTTACGGCCATACCACGCTGAAATTGCCAGTTCTCGTCAGAACACTGAAGCCAAGCAGCGTCGGGCGCGGTTAGTACTTGGATGGGTGACCGCTTGGGAACACCGCGTGCTGTAAGCTTTTTTTTTACGTTCTGCATCGGTCTGCCGAGATAACGTGGTGCATCGGTATGATCGAGTTAACGTTCTGCATCGGTAAGATCGAGATTACGTGATGCATCGGTAAGATTGAGATTACGTGGTGCATCGGTAAGATCGAGTTTACGTGGTGCATCGGTAAGATCCAATTCACGTTCTGCATCGGTAAGATCCAGTTCACGTGGTGCATCGGTAAGATCGAGATTACGTGGTGCATCGGTAAGATCGAGTTTACGTGGTGCATCGGTAAGATCCAATTCACGTTCTGCATCGGTAAGATCCAGTTCACGTGGTGCATCGGTAAGATTGAGATTACGTGGTGCATCGGTAAGATCGAGTTTACGTGGTGCATCGGTAAGATCCAATTCACGTTCTGCATCGGTAAGATCCAGTTCACGTGGTGCATCGGTAAGATTGAGATTACGTGGTGCATCGGTAAGATCGAGTTTACGTGGTGCATCGGTAAGATCCAATTCACGTTCTGCATCGGTAAGATCCAGTTCACGTGGTGCATCGGTAAGATCGAGATTACGTGGTGCATCGGTAAGATCGAGTTTACGTGGTGCATCGGTAAGATCCAATTCACGTTCTGCATCGGTAAGATCCAGTTTACGTGGTGCATCGGTAAGATCGAGATTACGTGGTGCATCGGTAAGATCCAGTTCACGTGGTGCATCGGTAAGATGGAGATTACGTGGTGCATCGGTAAGATCGAGATTACGTGGTGCATCGGTAAGATCTACTTTACGTTCTGCATCGGTCTGCCCTTGTTTACGTGGTGCATCGGTAAGATCGAGATTACGTGAAGCATCGGTATGATCGAGTTTACGTTCTGCATCGGTCTGCCCGATATTACGTGGTGCATCGGTCTGCCCTAGTTTACGTGGTGCATCGGTTTGGACTTAGAGATATATTTTCGACGTGAAAATGTTCCGATACAACTTTTGAACCAGGATAGTTAGAGAGATGATTTTTTCTGGGATGTACGTGGATCGGGGAATGGATTGTGGGAAATAACTTGCCATGACCGAGGTGTCCTCGAATTTTTTTTTTTTTCGAAAAAAATTTTCTGATTTTGGAATTTTCTCAAATTTGATTTGGTTGCCTCCTAATGTGTTCTAAAAGAGTAAATCAGTAATCGGAATCGAAAAATATTTTTCGGATTTTTTTTTTTTTCGAAAAAAATTTTCTGATCGTGGAATTTCCTCAAATTCGATTTGGTTGCCTTCTAATGTGTTTTTAAAGCGTAAATCAGTAATCAGAATCAATATTCATTGTCGACTTTAATTTTTATAAGGAAAAATGTTCACGTCCTTAAACGCCTCCCCATCATCAGCCCGAGTCCAAGTCGATGTCAGTCCCGAGCGGACGGTGTCAGATACTACCTATCGCCGAGGTCTGGACTTGGCGAGATATTACGACGTGAAATGTTCCGATACAACTTTTGAACCAGGATAGTTAGAGAGATGATTTCTTCTATGTTGTACGTTGATTGTGGAATGAAATACGGAAAATAACTCGCCATGACCGAGGTGATTACGATTTTTTTTTTTTTTCGAAAAAAATTTTCTGATCGTGGAATTTTCTCAAATTTGATTTGGTTGCCTCCTTATATGTTCTAGTAGCGATAATCAACAATCAGAATCAAAATCCATGGTCGGGTTTGATTTTTATAAGGAAAAATGTTCACGTCCTTTTTTACAACCCCGACTCATTGACGATGTTAGAACCGAGCCGGCGGTGTCAGATACGACCGATCGCCCCGGTCCCGATCGTCATTTACGTTGTGCATCGGTCTGCCCGAGATTACGTGGTGCATCGGTATGATCGAGTTTACGTGGTGCATCGGTAAGATCCAATTCACGTTCTGCATCGGTAAGATCCAATTCACGTTCTGCATCGGTAAGATCCAGTTCACGTGGTGCATCGGTAAGATGGAGATTACGTGGTGCATCGGTAAGATCGAGATTACGTGGTGCATCGGTAAGATCTACTTTACGTTCTGCATCGGTCTGCCCTTGTTTACGTGGTGCATCGGTAAGATCGAGATTACGTGAAGCATCGGTATGATCGAGTTTACGTTCTGCATCGGTCTGCCCGATATTACGTGGTGCATCGGTCTGCCCTAGTTTACGTGGTGCATCGGTTTGGACTTAGAGATATATTTTCGACGTGAAAATGTTCCGATACAACTTTTGAACCAGGATAGTTAGAGAGATGATTTTTTCTGGGATGTACGTGGATCGGGGAATGGATTGTGGGAAATAACTTGCCATGACCGAGGTGTCCTCGAATTTTTTTTTTTTTCGAAAAAAATTTTCTGATTGTGGAATTTTCTCAAATTTGATTTGGTTGCCTCCTAATGTGTTCTAAAAGAGTAAATCAGTAATCGGAATCGAAAAATATTTTTCGGATTTTTTTTTTTTTCGAAAAAAATTTTCTGATCGTGGAATTTCCTCAAATTCGATTTGGTTGCCTTCTAATGTGTTTTTAAAGCGTAAATCAGTAATCAGAATCAATATTCATTGTCGACTTTAATTTTTATAAGGAAAAATGTTCACGTCCTTAAACGCCTCCCCATCATCAGCCCGAGTCCAAGTCGATGTCAGTCCCGAGCGGACGGTGTCAGATACTACCTATCGCCGAGGTCTGGACTTGGCGAGATATTACGACGTGAAATGTTCCGATACAACTTTTGAACCAGGATAGTTAGAGAGATGATTTCTTCTATGTTGTACGTTGATTGTGGAATGAAATACGGAAAATAACTCGCCATGACCGAGGTGATTACGATTTTTTTTTTTTTTCGAAAAAAATTTTCTGATCGTGGAATTTTCTCAAATTTGATTTGGTTGCCTCCTTATATGTTCTAGTAGCGATAATCAACAATCAGAATCAAAATCCATGGTCGGGTTTGATTTTTATAAGGAAAAATGTTCACGTCCTTTTTTACAACCCCGACTCATTGACGATGTTAGAACCGAGCCGGCGGTGTCAGATACGACCGATCGCCCCGGTCCCGATCGTCATTTACGTTGTGCATCGGTCTGCCCGAGATTACGTGGTGCATCGGTATGATCGAGTTTACGTGGTGCATCGGTAAGATCCAATTCACGTTCTGCATCGGTAAGATCCAATTCACGTTCTGCATCGGTAAGATCCAGTTCACGTGGTGCATCGGTAAGATGGAGATTACGTGGTGCATCGGTAAGATCGAGATTACGTGGTGCATCGGTAAGATCTACTTTACGTTCTGCATCGGTCTGCCCTTGTTTACGTGGTGCATCGGTAAGATCGAGATTACGTGAAGCATCGGTATGATCGAGTTTACGTTCTGCATCGGTCTGCCCGATATTACGTGGTGCATCGGTCTGCCCTAGTTTACGTGGTGCATCGGTTTGGACTTAGAGATATATTTTCGACGTGAAAATGTTCCGATACAACTTTTGAACCAGGATAGTTAGAGAGATGATTTTTTCTGGGATGTACGTGGATCGGGGAATGGATTGTGGGAAATAACTTGCCATGACCGAGGTGTCCTCGAATTTTTTTTTTTTTCGAAAAAAATTTTCTGATTGTGGAATTTTCTCAAATTTGATTTGGTTGCCTCCTAATGTGTTCTAAAAGAGTAAATCAGTAATCGGAATCGAAAAATATTTTTCGGATTTTTTTTTTTTTCGAAAAAAATTTTCTGATCGTGGAATTTCCTCAAATTCGATTTGGTTGCCTTCTAATGTGTTTTTAAAGCGTAAATCAGTAATCAGAATCAATATTCATTGTCGACTTTAATTTTTATAAGGAAAAATGTTCACGTCCTTAAACGCCTCCCCATCATCAGCCCGAGTCCAAGTCGATGTCAGTCCCGAGCGGACGGTGTCAGATACTACCTATCGCCGAGGTCTGGACTTGGCGAGATATTACGACGTGAAATGTTCCGATACAACTTTTGAACCAGGATAGTTAGAGAGATGATTTCTTCTATGTTGTACGTTGATTGTGGAATGAAATACGTAAAATAACTCGCCATGACCGAGGTGATTACGATTTTTTTTTTTTTTCGAAAAAAATTTTCTGATCGTGGAATTTTCTCAAATTTGATTTGGTTGCCTCCTTATATGTTCTAGTAGCGATAATCAACAATCAGAATCAAAATCCATGGTCGGGTTTGATTTTTATAAGGAAAAATGTTCACGTCCTTTTTTACAACCCCGACTCATTGACGATGTTAGAACCGAGCCGGCGGTGTCAGATACGACCGATCGCCCCGGTCCCGATCGTCATTTACGTTGTGCATCGGTCTGCCCGAGATTACGTGGTGCATCGGTATGATCGAGTTTACGTGGTGCATCGGTAAGATCCAATTCACGTTCTGCATCGGTAAGATCCAATTCACGTTCTGCATCGGTAAGATCCAGTTCACGTGGTGCATCGGTAAGATGGAGATTACGTGGTGCATCGGTAAGATCGAGATTACGTGGTGCATCGGTAAGATCTACTTTACGTTCTGCATCGGTCTGCCCTTGTTTACGTGGTGCATCGGTAAGATCGAGATTACGTGAAGCATCGGTATGATCGAGTTTACGTTCTGCATCGGTCTGCCCGATATTACGTGGTGCATCGGTCTGCCCTAGTTTACGTGGTGCATCGGTTTGGACTTAGAGATATATTTTCGACGTGAAAATGTTCCGATACAACTTTTGAACCAGGATAGTTAGAGAGATGATTTTTTCTGGGATGTACGTGGATCGGGGAATGGATTGTGGGAAATAACTTGCCATGACCGAGGTGTCCTCGAATTTTTTTTTTTTTCGAAAAAAATTTTCTGATTGTGGAATTTTCTCAAATTTGATTTGGTTGCCTCCTAATGTGTTCTAAAAGAGTAAATCAGTAATCGGAATCGAAAAATATTTTTCGGATTTTTTTTTTTTTCGAAAAAAATTTTCTGATCGTGGAATTTCCTCAAATTCGATTTGGTTGCCTTCTAATGTGTTTTTAAAGCGTAAATCAGTAATCAGAATCAATATTCATTGTCGACTTTAATTTTTATAAGGAAAAATGTTCACGTCCTTAAACGCCTCCCCATCATCAGCCCGAGTCCAAGTCGATGTCAGTCCCGAGCGGACGGTGTCAGATACTACCTATCGCCGAGGTCTGGACTTGGCGAGATATTACGACGTGAAATGTTCCGATACAACTTTTGAACCAGGATAGTTAGAGAGATGATTTCTTCTATGTTGTACGTTGATTGTGGAATGAAATACGGAAAATAACTCGCCATGACCGAGGTGATTACGATTTTTTTTTTTTTTCGAAAAAAATTTTCTGATCGTGGAATTTTCTCAAATTTGATTTGGTTGCCTCCTTATATGTTCTAGTAGCGATAATCAACAATCAGAATCAAAATCCATGGTCGGGTTTGATTTTTATAAGGAAAAATGTTCACGTCCTTTTTTACAACCCCGACTCATTGACGATGTTAGAACCGAGCCGGCGGTGTCAGATACGACCGATCGCCCCGGTCCCGATCGTCATTTACGTTGTGCATCGGTCTGCCCGAGATTACGTGGTGCATCGGTATGATCGAGTTTACGTGGTGCATCGGTAAGATCCAATTCACGTTCTGCATCGGTAAGATCCAATTCACGTTCTGCATCGGTAAGATCCAGTTCACGTGGTGCATCGGTAAGATGGAGATTACGTGGTGCATCGGTAAGATCGAGATTACGTGGTGCATCGGTAAGATCTACTTTACGTTCTGCATCGGTCTGCCCTTGTTTACGTGGTGCATCGGTAAGATCGAGATTACGTGAAGCATCGGTATGATCGAGTTTACGTTCTGCATCGGTCTGCCCGATATTACGTGGTGCATCGGTCTGCCCTAGTTTACGTGGTGCATCGGTTTGGACTTAGAGATATATTTTCGACGTGAAAATGTTCCGATACAACTTTTGAACCAGGATAGTTAGAGAGATGATTTTTTCTGGGATGTACGTGGATCGGGGAATGGATTGTGGGAAATAACTTGCCATGACCGAGGTGTCCTCGAATTTTTTTTTTTTTCGAAAAAAATTTTCTGATTGTGGAATTTTCTCAAATTTGATTTGGTTGCCTCCTAATGTGTTCTAAAAGAGTAAATCAGTAATCGGAATCGAAAAATATTTTTCGGATTTTTTTTTTTTTCGAAAAAAATTTTCTGATCGTGGAATTTCCTCAAATTCGATTTGGTTGCCTTCTAATGTGTTTTTAAAGCGTAAATCAGTAATCAGAATCAATATTCATTGTCGACTTTAATTTTTATAAGGAAAAATGTTCACGTCCTTAAACGCCTCCCCATCATCAGCCCGAGTCCAAGTCGATGTCAGTCCCGAGCGGACGGTGTCAGATACTACCTATCGCCGAGGTCTGGACTTGGCGAGATATTACGACGTGAAATGTTCCGATACAACTTTTGAACCAGGATAGTTAGAGAGATGATTTCTTCTATGTTGTACGTTGATTGTGGAATGAAATACGTAAAATAACTCGCCATGACCGAGGTGATTACGATTTTTTTTTTTTTTCGAAAAAAATTTTCTGATCGTGGAATTTTCTCAAATTTGATTTGGTTGCCTCCTTATATGTTCTAGTAGCGATAATCAACAATCAGAATCAAAATCCATGGTCGGGTTTGATTTTTATAAGGAAAAATGTTCACGTCCTTTTTTACAACCCCGACTCATTGACGATGTTAGAACCGAGCCGGCGGTGTCAGATACGACCGATCGCCCCGGTCCCGATCGTCATTTACGTTGTGCATCGGTCTGCCCGAGATTACGTGGTGCATCGGTATGATCGAGTTTACGTGGTGCATCGGTAAGATCCAATTCACGTTCTGCATCGGTAAGATCCAATTCACGTTCTGCATCGGTAAGATCCAGTTCACGTGGTGCATCGGTAAGATGGAGATTACGTGGTGCATCGGTAAGATCGAGATTACGTGGTGCATCGGTAAGATCTACTTTACGTTCTGCATCGGTCTGCCCTTGTTTACGTGGTGCATCGGTAAGATCGAGATTACGTGAAGCATCGGTATGATCGAGTTTACGTTCTGCATCGGTCTGCCCGATATTACGTGGTGCATCGGTCTGCCCTAGTTTACGTGGTGCATCGGTTTGGACTTAGAGATATATTTTCGACGTGAAAATGTTCCGATACAACTTTTGAACCAGGATAGTTAGAGAGATGATTTTTTCTGGGATGTACGTGGATCGGGGAATGGATTGTGGGAAATAACTTGCCATGACCGAGGTGTCCTCGAATTTTTTTTTTTTTCGAAAAAAATTTTCTGATTGTGGAATTTTCTCAAATTTGATTTGGTTGCCTCCTAATGTGTTCTAAAAGAGTAAATCAGTAATCGGAATCGAAAAATATTTTTCGGATTTTTTTTTTTTTCGAAAAAAATTTTCTGATCGTGGAATTTCCTCAAATTCGATTTGGTTGCCTTCTAATGTGTTTTTAAAGCGTAAATCAGTAATCAGAATCAATATTCATTGTCGACTTTAATTTTTATAAGGAAAAATGTTCACGTCCTTAAACGCCTCCCCATCATCAGCCCGAGTCCAAGTCGATGTCAGTCCCGAGCGGACGGTGTCAGATACTACCTATCGCCGAGGTCTGGACTTGGCGAGATATTACGACGTGAAATGTTCCGATACAACTTTTGAACCAGGATAGTTAGAGAGATGATTTCTTCTATGTTGTACGTTGATTGTGGAATGAAATACGGAAAATAACTCGCCATGACCGAGGTGATTACGATTTTTTTTTTTTTTCGAAAAAAATTTTCTGATCGTGGAATTTTCTCAAATTTGATTTGGTTGCCTCCTTATATGTTCTAGTAGCGATAATCAACAATCAGAATCAAAATCCATGGTCGGGTTTGATTTTTATAAGGAAAAATGTTCACGTCCTTTTTTACAACCCCGACTCATTGACGATGTTAGAACCGAGCCGGCGGTGTCAGATACGACCGATCGCCCCGGTCCCGATCGTCATTTACGTTGTGCATCGGTCTGCCCGAGATTACGTGGTGCATCGGTCTGGACTTAGAGATATATTTTCGACGTGAAAATGTTCCGATACAACTTTTGAACTAGGATAGTTAGAGAGATGATTTTTTCTGGGATGTACGTTGATTGGGGAATGGATTGTGGGAAATAACTTGCCATGACCGAGGTGTTCTCGAA
This sequence comes from Harmonia axyridis, assembly GCF_914767665.1. Classification (NCBI taxonomy): domain Eukaryota; kingdom Metazoa; phylum Arthropoda; class Insecta; order Coleoptera; family Coccinellidae; genus Harmonia; species Harmonia axyridis. The sequence goes on from NC_059508.1 coordinate 30,812,710, forward strand.
TTTTTTTTTTTTTTTCGAAAAAAATTTTCTGATTGTGGAATTTTCTCAAATTTGATTTGGTTGCCTCCTAATGTGTTCTAATAGCGATAATCAACAATCAGAA
>NC_059508.1:30817812-30822812 GCF_914767665.1 Harmonia axyridis
GCGTGGCTTTTCTCCACGCTGAGCTCAAGATGTCTGCTATCGAAGAAGCTCTGGCACACTGACAGTAATTTTCTGGCAGCCTTGACATCATTTGCCATCAGGAGAATATCATCCGCATACGCCAGACAGCTTATCTTCTGGTCATCAATAGACATTCCAGGTAGTTCTTCCAATTCCTCGATCAGCTCATCCATTATTAGATTGAAGATGGCTGATGACATGGGGTCACCTTGTTTGGTGCCTCTATTAAGTGGAATGGTGCATACTTCTTCTCCGGAACATGATATTGTTGTCTTAGCGTTGTCATAGTTGTTCATGATATACTCGGATGTTGCTTTGTCCAGTCCTTTCCGCTTGAGAGCTCTCTCAATAGTTGAATGGGAAAGGGTGTCAAACGCTTTTTTGATATCCAGAGTGACAATGGAGTATGCTTGTCTGTTCTCTCGGCGATATTTTACGGCGGTATGGAGGGAGATGTTGTTCGCAAATACTCCATCCATCCTCACGAAACCTCTCTGGTGTCCATGGATGGGTACTGTTGCTAGTCTTTCGGCTATAATTTTATTGCATACTCTAAGGAGGAGACTTGAAACGGTGATCGGTCTCCAACTGTTGACATATTGTAGTTGGTCTTGTTTCTTGGGTATGAGAGTTGTTCTGCTGTTTTTCATACAATCAGGCACCTTTCTTATCATCAGCATCGCGTTGTAGAGGAGGACCAGTTTTTGCATTGGGATTTGCTGCAGATGACGGAGGGTAATTCCGTCCGGACCAGCTGCACTCGGCTTAAGTGCTGCAATGGTTGCAATTATCTTTTCTTCGGTTATCGGCTGGTATAATGTTATCTCGTCTGGTTCTTGAGCCGAGATCCACCGATCCGGTTTAGACGAGGAAGAAAAAATCTTTTCATATTCTTCTTTTATTTCTTCATTTGATGGTCTTATAGAGGATATGGCAGGATCTACATCGTCTATTATTTCAGTGGCCAGCTGTTTCTTGTTTTTATTATATTTTCTTTGGGTGGCGCGGAACTGTGCCGCTCTTCTCTTCCGTCGTGAGGAGGGTAAGGCTACCTCTGTGTTGGAGGTGACTGTTGCTTTTTGCCTAGTGCCGTATTTCCCAGCTATCATATTTGCATATTCATCCAATGTGAAATTTTTGTTTTCGCCAGAACATATCTTAGCGGCAAATCTTTCGTCTTCTTCCTCTACTAAAAGAGGCGCAATGTCTAGGATGTATTGCATTACCTCATCTTGTACTATTGGACGAAAGTTTTCGGGTAGGGGTGGTGGTGCAATCAATTCTTCCTCAACTATTTCTGGGTCAGCGTGTGCCTCCTCAATAATGGCATCCAACTCCCTTCGGAGTGTTTGAGCGGCCTCCTCAGCACGCTCCCTTTCCTCTATTTCTTTATATTGCCGATGTCTTATCATTGCATTGGTCCATTCTGCAGTTCTTCTCCTTTTCCTAATCGCCTCCTCAGATCTTCCAGAGAGCCCACTGAGATAGGCCATGATGTTATTGCCTGTATATTCATACTCGGCAGCAGTGAGCTCTCTAACTTCGTCTTCGGTCCAAGGCTTTCTCGCGTTGTTTGCCGCTGTTTCGAGCTCCTCATTGTATGATTGGGGGTGAGCTTGTCGCAAGTGCTGTCGCATTCCCATGTATGTAGAGAAGTTTCGTTGACATAATGGGCACTTTCCCGGATGGTCATCGGGGGCCCCTCTACAGTACAGCCGTTGGTGTTGTGATAGGGCTTTGGCGTTTGCATAAATCTTGTTGTTTTGGCATATGCAGAGTAAACCCGCAGGGGGTTGGGGGGACGGTAACATCTGGGATAGTATATAATACTCAGATGCTTTTAATTGTGGGGTATCTCCGTCCTCTTCCCTACTCTTCTTTAAGAAGCGTGATCTCTTCCGTGCTCTGTTAGTTCCGTTCAGAGGATTAGTTTCTCTTTATCAACAAGCTGATTCGAGTGAACGGGTGCTCCGGAAGGTTAGAGCGCTGATGTGTCGCAGCGGAAATTGGGGTATACATATGTTTATGATCACTTTGACTTTCATTACTCCCAAAACCGCCATGCTCTGCTCTTGAATCCATTTATTGCCTATCCTGGGGCGGCCAAATGAATTTGATCTTATTATTTCATTATCGCCATGAAGTCTATACCCCAGCAATCACATTCCACTTTGTCCGGTCAAAATCCGACAAGCCGTTCAAAAGTTACTCAAGGTGGCATCTGCGCAGGCGCGCACAGTTTTTAAAAGGAAGCCCAAGGTCCCAGCTCTCAAATGAGACCAACAGCACTCAGATCGGATAAGTGGTTCCAAAGTTATTTAAGATCTTATGTGCGCACGCGCAGTTGAAAAATTCCTTGTGAGCGTTAGGCGAGATTTTTTGGATGTCAGCTAAGCCACCAACTCAAAAGGTTATTGTTGAGAGTCTTAATACTTATCATATTCTGGTCCTCCACATCCGGATAATGAGTTGATTCTGGTCATGATGAGCTTTTTCATGAAGTAGACGATGATGTACACCTTGTCCGGTCAAAATCCGATCAGCCGTTCAGAAATTATCCACGGCGGCATCTGCGCAGGCGTGCACAGTTTTCAGAAGAAAGCCCAAGGCCTCAGCTCTCAAACGACACCAACAACACTCGGATCGGATAAGTGGTTCTGAAGTTATTGAAGATTTTATGTGCGCATGCGCAGCTGAAAAATTCTTCACAAGGGCTCCGCGCGATTTTTCGAGTGTCAGCTAAGCCATCATCTTAAAAGGACATTTTTAAGGATCTTACTGTTCATCATGTTCTGGTCCTCCACATCCGGATAACAAGTTGAATCAGGCCAGGATGAGCTTCTTCATCATGAGGACGATGATGTTATGCACCTCTGGAATCTACCACACCAATGATGAAGGAAAAAAGGCATATATGTATGACGCCTGCGCAGAACTTCGTATCTGATGGCACACGTTGTTGGAAGTTGCCTTTAACCGGAATTTTGAAAATCGGCCCTTTGGTTCGGCCGTTATTGTCATTTTTGTACTTGTCCATTTTTTCCGAATGCTAGTATACGTGGAAGGACAACATTTCTGCTGGGGCAGTATATAAGCCGCGATGTTTTGAATTCGACCCGGAGATCGAAGAAACTTCGCAAAAAATTGCCAACAACATCAATTCTCTCGTTTTTCTAAGTTATTTTACGAGGAATATATGATTTGAATGGAAAAATATACCTATGTTTTATTCCATATCTCTGTTTCTACTTGGTTGATGTCGATGAAACAAACTTTGATGGATAGGCTAGAAATCACTGATTTTTTCGACACAAAGTTGACCGCCCAAAACGGCCTTTTTGACTTCGAATTCGTCAGATGAAAAGGGTCATTGAATCCTGAATCGACGATCCGCTGGAAATTTCACTAATTTGTTCATAACTTCCTTAATAACAGACCGATTTGCACGATTCAAACACTATTCGACACAGAACACTTTTATGAACACATCACACTACAATTCACCCCCCAAAACCCCCGTGAACCACCCTTAAACTATCTAGACATCTGGAGCAAACTCCACACGTCTTCTCTGTTCGACGGTTCGAAAGAGAGTCATAGTTACTCCCGCCGTTTACCCGCGCTTTTTTGAATTTCTTCACGTTGACATTCAGAGCACTGGGCAGAAATCACATTGCGTCAACACCCGCTGGGGCCATCGCAATGCTTTGTTTTAATTAGACAGTCGGATTCTCCCAGTCCGTGCCAGTTCTGAGTTGATTGTTAGATGACGGCCGCAGAGATTACCCAGAGCACCCTTGCGAGCACTCACGGGGTCTCGAAGCTTGACGATTCCGCGGGAGGCCAAGACGCGGGACCGAGCTCGGATCAAACGTAACGCAAGCGAAACGCATCACCTCGCCCAGGCCCGGTACGTTAGCCGTGACCCACTTCCCCAACAAGCCCGACACGCCACAATCCTCAGAGCCAATCCTTATCCCGAAGTTACGGATCTAATTTGCCGACTTCCCTTACCTACATTATTCTATCGACTAGAGGCTCTTTACCTTGGAGACCAGCTGCGGATATGGGTACGAGCCGGCGCGACGCCTACACGTGGCCCTCTCCCGGATTTTCAAGGTCCGAGGAGAAGATCCGGACACCGCCGCAAATGCGGTGCTCTTCGCGTTCCAAACCATATCTCCCTGCTAGAGGATTCCATGGAACTCGAACGCTTATGCAGAAAAGAAAACTCTTCCCGGATCTCTCGACGGCGTCTCCGGGTCCTTTTGGGTTGCCCCGACGAACTCTCTTACGAGGGCCCGGTTTAATTTCGGTTCCGCTGCCGGGTTCCGGAATAGGAACCGGATTCCCTTTCGCCCGACGGGCGTGCGTCACGCGTCAAGATGCATAGCATTTCTGCCACCACTTATAAACACGATTAACAACGCCACATCAACATCGGCTTTCGCCTAGGGCTTAGGATCGACTGACTCGTGTGCAACGGCTGTTCACACGAAACCCTTCTCCACCTCAGCTCTCCAGGGCCTCGCTGGAGTATTTGCTACTACCACCAAGATCTGCACCGAAGGCGGCTCCAGACGGCCTCACGGCCAGCCCTTCTGCGCTCACCTCCGCGACCCTCCTACTCATCAGGGCTTCATGACCGCCCCGAAGGGCGACCGCACATGCCACTGACGGCCGAGTATAAGCACGACGCTTCAGCGCCATCCATTTTCAGGGCTAGTAACTTCGGCAGGTGAGTTGTTACACACTCCTTGGCGGATTCCGACTTCCATGGCCACCGTCCTGCTGTCTTAAGTTACCAACGCCTTTCATGGTATCCCATAAGCGTCGATTTAGGCGCTTTAACTCGGCGTTTGGTTCATCCCACAGCGCCAGTTCTGCTTACCAAAAATGGCCCACTTGGCACTCTGATCCGAAATCTCGCGGCTTCACATTCAAGCAAGCCGGAGATCTCACCCATTTAAAGTTTGAGA
>NC_059508.1:30827812-30840312 GCF_914767665.1 Harmonia axyridis
ACTGAGACATGCATGGCTTAATCTTTGAGACAAGCATATGACTACTGGCAGGATCAACCAGGGAACTGCGTGCTTATACGATCGGTCCACGAGATTGCCGGTATGGCCAAACCCGTTCGCCTCTCGTCATGTGGCACTAGCCATGTCGATTGACTTCGACTAGCGCCGCACATCAGTAAGTGCAAGTCCTCGACGAAACGACGTAACAGCCCCCAGTCAGCATGAGACTCAAGCTATATATACATCATCATCATCTCGGACAAAACACCGATCAAAAATGAGAAAGTTTCTAGAAACAATCCCTCGCCAAGGCGTCCATATATAATACGAACCCCCGGCTATCAACTAATTTCTTATACACATTCCATCTCGACCCTTCGCTATACATGTGAATATAACGACACGGTGATTCGAGATTCAACAATATTTGTCGCTCGGAACGAATTGAGTGGTTGCAAATTTTTTGTGAACATAACCCGCAACGGGCAGAGGATCACGATTTTAAGGTTGGTCGCTTAAAGGCCATTCGACTACAAAGAGACGAAGCGGACCGCGACCTCGCTGCATGAGGTTGACGAAAGCGACCCAAGATGCGAAAGCCGAAACCAACACACCTTGCCAGTACCCAAACGCCGAGGTCGGATTCGGGTCTACCACTTACCAACTGAATATCATCCTAAAAAGAACTCCAAACAGTCTAGGACAGGACCCATTCTCCACCCCTTCTATATATGTCAGGAGAACCCCGGATTCCCCTCCAGACACGATTTAGCAAACTTTTCCCGATCGATCCGACCCACCGAGGCCGTTTCGACCGTTCGCCGCGCCTACTAGAGCTGATTTCTTCGGACTCCGATCAGAAAATCCGCCGATGCATGTCGTTAACACCTAGTCCGCCTCGTCCGATCGATCGAGGCCGTTTCGACCGTTCGCCGCGCCTACTAGAGCTGATTTCTTCGGACTCCGATCAGAAAATCCGCCGATGCATGTCGTTAACACCTAGTCCGCCTCGTCCGATCGATCTAGGCCGTCTCGAACCACCCATCGCGCATCGAAAGTCGCATCTCTCGAACTCCGATCCGGAAATCGGCCGATGCATCACGTTAACTATTTCTTATATATCTAATATAATATACATGGAGACGGTAAGAATTCTTTTAATCGAAGATATACATATACTTCTCATCAATATCCAAAAGCTTATCGAAAAATAAATTACTCAACTTTTACGTGAAGAATCGTTCACCCAAACCTTATCCCCTATATATGTCAGGAGAACCCAAGGTTCCCCTCCAGACACGATTTAGCAAACTTTTCCCGATCGATCCGACCCACCGAGGCCGTCTCGACCGTCCGCTGCGCCTACTAGGGCCGATTTCTTCGGACTCCGATCAGAAAATATACCGATGCATGTCGTTAACACCTAGTCCGCCTCGTCCGATCTATCTAAACAGTCTCGACGCACCCAACACTCTTTCAAAGTCGGATTACTCGGACTCAATCTGAAAATGGACCGATGCATGACGTCAACACTTAGCCCGCCTCGTCTGATCTATCTAAGCCATCTCGACCCACCCAACACGCCTTCCAAGTCGGATCACTCGGACTTCGATCTGAAAATCTCCGGACTCATTTTTATGAATATCCCCAGTCAGTAAGAACGTTATTTCGCCAATATATACCAACAATAAACCATATTCCAATAGCTGAACCAAAAATATAATTCCCGATCCAAACGTTCTGCATCGCCCAACGCGACCACCTTCCCTATATATGTCAGGAGAGCACAGGGTTCCCCTCCAGACAACACTTACGCTCTATCCCCGACTCTCGGTCGATCGATAGGCCAGGTCAGCGGTGTCTGTTTCGGCCGAAGCTCGGACTTTGGTCAAAATGTTCCGATACAAAATTTGAACCAAGATAGATACAGATATGATTCCTTCTTAAATATACGTTGATTATCGAACAGAATATGGTAAATATTTTGCGATGACCGAGGATTTCATGAATTTTTTTTTTTTTTCGAAAAAATTTTCTATTATCGGAATTTCCTCAAATTTCATTTGGTTGCCTCCTAATGCTTATTAAAAATGATAACCAACAATCAGAATCATTATTTATCATTTATTTCAATTTTTATAATGAAAAACGTTCACGTCCTTTCGCGCCTCTCGATCGTCGTTTACGTGATGCATCGGTCAGCCCTAGTTTACGTGGTGCATCGGTAAGATCGAGTTCACGTTCTGCATCGGTCTGCCCGAGTTTACGTGGTGCATCGGTAAGATCGAGATTACGTGGTGCATCGGTAAGATCGAGTTCACGTTCTGCATCGGTCTGCCTGAGTTTACGTGGTGCATCGGTATGATCGAGTTTACGTTCTGCATCGGTGTGATCTAGTTTACGTTGTGCATCGGTAAGATCGAGATTACGTGAAGCATCGGTATGATCGAGTTTACGTTCTGCATCGGTCTGGACTCTGAGATATATTTTCGACGTGAAAATGTTCCGATACAACTTTTGAACCAGGATAGTTAGAGAGATGATTTTTTCTGGGATGTACGTTGATTGGGGAATGGATTGTGGAAAATAACTTGCCATGACCGAGGTGTTCTCGAATTTTTTTTTTTTTTCGAAAAATATTTTCTGATTTTGGATTTCACTCAAATTTGATTTCGTTGCCTTCTAATGTGTTCTAAAAGAGTAAATCAGTAATCAGAATCGAAAAATATTTTTCGGATTTTTTTTTTTTTGAAAAAAAATTTTCTGATTTTGGAATTTCCTCAAATTTGATTTGGTTGCCTTCTAATGTGTTTTTAAAGCGTAAATCAGTAATCAGAATCAATATTCATTGTCGACTTTAATTTTTATAAGGAAAAATGTTCACGTCCTTAAACGCCTCCCCATCATTAGCCCGAGTCCAAGTCGATGTCAGTCCCGAGCGGACGGTGTCAGATACTACCTATCGCCCCGGTCTGGACTTGGCGAGGTATTTCGACGTGAAATGTTCCGATACAACTTTTGAACCAGGATAGTTAGAGAGATGATTTCTTCTATGTTGTACGTTGATTGTGGAATGGATTGTGGGAAATAACTTGCCATGACCCAGGTGTTCTTGAATTTTTTTTTTTTTCGAAAAAAATTTTCTGATCTTGAAATTTCCTCAAATCTGATTGCGTTGCCTTCTAATGTGTACTAAAAGAGTAAATCAGTAATCAGAATCAATATTCATTGTCGACTTTAATTTTTATAAGGAAAAATGTTCACGTCCTTAAACGCCTCTCCATCGTTACCCCGACTCCAAGACGATGTTAGACCGGAGCGGACGGTGTCAAATGCGACCGATCTCCCCGGTCTGGACTTAGCGAGATATTCCGACGTGAAATGTTCCGATACAAAAATTTAACTGTGATAGTTAGAGAGATGGTTCCTTTTGTGATGTACGTTGATTGTGTAATAGAATATGGAAATAAACTTGAGATGACCGAGGTCTTCTGGGATTTTTTTTTTTTTTCGAAAAATATTTTTCGATTTCGGAAATCCCTCAAATTTCATTGAGATATGTCCTAATGTGTTCTTAAAACTTAAATCAACAATCAGAATTAATATCCAAAAGTTATTTCATTTTTTATAAGGAAAAACGTTCACGTCCTTTCCGCTCCCAAAAAGTGAGATATCATAGAAAATATCGCTATATTTGTTGTTTACGGCCATACCACGCTGAAATTGCCAGTTCTCGTCAGAACACTGAGCTGAGAGGTTATACCCAAAATCGCTCCGTAGAGATAGTTGTGGAATTTGTGAACGTTAAAACTGACCTGTGAAAGTGACCGTTGTGTTAGACCAGACGGCGCCAAGCCGCATTCCAGAGCCAAGAATAGACTGAGTGAGTGACGAAATTTTACCTGCTCGGGTCCGAAAGGCCCTGAAACGGCCGAGTTTCGCGTGAAACCGACCGCTTTTGAATTCCTTTTTGAAAGGAATTTCAAAAATTTTATCAGAACCTTATTAAAATGATGGACGACCAGGAAATGAAACTCCCTTCAGATTCATCTGATAATGAAACTGACCCCCCGAGAGTCGCAAAAAAGAGAAGTCGAGTTGGAGATGTGGAAAACCCAAACTTCACGCATCCAACAACATCTATCAGGAAAAGGAAGGACAAAAAGACAATCCCTGTAGAAATCAAAAATAAATTTAACTACCTCAATCCAAATGAGGTAGAAGTCAATGCAGCAACCGTTGAAATTAGAAAAAATCAACGGAAACCCCCGCCAATAGTGGTCAACGGCGTTTTCAAAAAACATAACAAAACGGTGGCCGACATAACGAAAGTTATAAATGGCAAATTTTATATTAAATACAGTGCCATGAACTCCACCGTCTACACCGAGACGGTAGAAGACAGAAAGAAGCTTGAAAAATATTTTGATGAAAACGACGTGAAATACCACACTTACACCCCGAGGGAAGAAAAAACTCATGCTTTTACGCTGAGGGGACTGGATTCTGATCCAGACCTGGAAGAGATTAAAACTGAACTCCAGGAACTAGGAATTCCGGTTGTGGAAATCCACAAACTAAAAGCAACGAAATCACCGGCGTACATGGTCGTCACCGGAAATACGATAACGCTCCGGAAAATACAGAAGGAAGTCCGCGTTATTAATTATACAGCCGTTCGGTGGAACAAATACTTCACAAAAAGGGAAGTAATCCAATGTCACAACTGCCAGATGTGGGGACATGCCACGGCCAACTGCCATAGGACCCCAAACTGCCTCAAGTGCGCGGAAAATCACGCGACTCGCGAGTGCCCAAAATCAATGAATACGCCGGCAAAGTGCGCGAACTGTTTCGGGAGTCACCCCGCAAACAGTACCGAGTGCGCGATTTACGTGAACATCTGCAACCGCAGGGCGAGGAACGCCAAAACCGCCGCCCCTGCCGCCCCCAAAGTTTACCGCGAAGCTCCAATCCCGGCCGTGAATGTCTGGGAAGCAAGGAGAAAGGCCCAAGAGGCCAAACAAAAACCGGTAAGTGGCATGGCCAACCCCCAAACCACCCCCAAAACCCCAACTTCCCCCCCAACAAACAAAACTCATGACACAAACAACACAAATAACTTCCAAAACGCGTTTTACGAGCTGAAAAGCGAGTTCAACAGACTTAATCAATACGTGGACATACGACAACTACTAACAGACGTCAAAAGACTCAACCAGCAGCTGCAAAATGCAAGCCCCGCCGAAAGAAAGTACGTCATACTGGAATTCTTCCTCAATTTAAATGACTAAGTCATTAAAAATCGCGACTTGGAACGCGAATGGAGTCTCCCAAAAATTCCTGGAGATCTCCAATTTTCTAAATTACAACCAAATAGACATACTGACTATCAACGAGACAAAACTGAAAAACAACCACAAATTTTTCATTAAAGGATACCAGACATATAGGCAAGACAGACAAGACAACTCTGGATTCGGTGGAATCGCTATACTAGTAAAGAACATTATCGCATCCACCATTTTGCCTACCATCAACTGCACAATAGAGAACGCTAGCGTCCAGATTGATGGCAACTTAATCATAACGGCGGTGTATAATAGCCCCAGTCGCAAATTCAGTACCAACTGCCTAAGATTCCTATTTTCTAGGAAAAATAAAGTAATAGTTCTAGGCGATCTAAATGCTAAACACGAAGAATGGAACTGCAACTGCAGAAACACCAATGGAAATCGTCTATTCAGTTTCCTTGAAGCTAATGATGACGTAATTTTGAACATCCCTAACGGACACACTCATTTTCCAGACAATGGAAAAGCTCCGAGTACTATCGATTTAATACTCACTAAGAATATTAACTTGAATAGTATCCCGGACGCGAGTTGTCAATTAGGGTCCGATCATAATCCAGTGATCTTCTCGGTCAATTATAGCAGCGAAAGAAACCCAACAAAATTAGTGTACGACTATTCGAACGCTGATTGGGCAAAATTTCGTACAATATTAGATAGTAAAATAACTATCAACAATAAAATCGAAACTGCTTCCGACATCGAACGGGAAATTGAAAAGTTTACGAAGGCCCTCAAGTACGCCCGCGATAAAACAATTTCCAAAAAACCGAGAGCTGAAGTAGCAGAAAAACTACCAGCCCATATTATCGACTTGATCAAGTTCAGGAATAAAATCAGAAAAAGGTGGCAATCCCACCAAAGACAAGTCGATAAAACACTCTTAAACTCATACACCCGCGAAATCCGAAACCACATAAAAATTTTCCAGAACGAAAGATGGGAACAGAAAATCTCCAGGCTAAATTCTAATAACAAAGATCTCTGGAAAACAGTCAAATCCAGTATTCAAAAATTCTCCCAAGTTCCCATCTTGGTCCAAAATTCCGCGAATTACATCACCGATAAAGAAAAAGCGGACGTACTTGCGGAAAACTTCGAAACCGCTCACCACATATCCCAGACCGATAGTCCAGAACAAGCAGACATACGGAAAAGAGTGGAAGACTTTATAAATTCGAACCGCTTCGTAAAACCCGAAAATCACCTATTAACAAATCCATCGGAAATACGGGACGAAATTAAAAAGCTTCCACTAAACAAAGCGCCAGGAAAGGACGAAGTGGACAATAGACTGATCCGGAACCTATCCAGAAAGGCCATAGTTCAACTGAACTACATCATAAACGCTGTATTCAAATTTCAACACTGGCCTAGCTGTTGGAAAACAGCAGTAGTAACCCCTATCCCCAAAGCCGGGAAAGTCACAACTTCTCCCGGCAACTACCGTCCGATCAGTCTACTGTCTAACCTCAGCAAGCTGACCGAGAAAATCCTGTTAGGAAAAATAAAACAAGTTATGAAAAACAATAAAATTCGCGATGACCATCAATTTGGCTTCAAGGAAAAACACAGCTCGACACAGCAAATCTGCCGAATCGTAGTTGACGTAATAAATAGTTTCAATAATAAAAACCACACGGTCATGCTCCTCCTCGACATCGAAAAGGCGTTCGACAAAGTTTGGATAGAGGGGCTGACCTACAAATTAATAAAACTTAAATTCCCGAAATTCCTCATAAAGACCATTTACTCATATCTCAATAACAGAAAATTCATAGTACGCGTAGGGAATGAAACATCCGCGCCCAAAAATATAAAAGCAGGAATTGTGCAGGGATCAGTCCTTGGACCTAGATTATTCAATATCTACGTCCAGGATATCCCATCCAGCGCTGAAGACGCCAATCGCGAGCTGAAAAACCATCTCGAAGTACTTATCAATTACTTCGACAGATGGAAAATAAAACTGAATGAGACCAAAGCAGAGCAGATCGTGTTTAGCAGAAGACGGAATGAAAAAGTAATCTTAGACAAATTAAAAATCAATAATACGGAAATTGTTCCAAAAAGCTCCGTTAAGTACCTGGGCATTGAATTGGACGAAAGGCTAAATTTCCACCGCCATATCAAAGCACAAATCCATAAAGGATACGCCATCAAAAAGATACTGCATCCTCTATTGTGCAGTAAAAGTATGCTGAATGAAAAAAACAAATTGCTCATTTACAAAACATACATCCGGCCAGTAGTCACATACGCTGCGCCGGCATTTTGTCACCTTAGGCCCTTTCCAATAAGGCCCATTCAAAACCTTCAAAACAAAATCCTAAGATTGGCCTTGAGCAAGCCGTATTACACTAGGATATCCAAACTACATGAACTCGCGGATATTCCAACCATCCGCGAGTACCTAAACAAAGTATCTAGCGATTTCTACGAATTCCAGTGTAAATCCAACGCACTGACAAGACAAATTACGAAAACGCGACTCCACGCATCCCCTCACCCCCTCCCGTACCAATTCCTTCCCATATTCCTTAAACCTCCCTAAAAACCCACCCCAAACACCCAAAAACCCCTATGAAAACCGCCATCTTCCAAGACCGGCCATGTCACATACCGACATTTTGAAAAATATGTCTTGACGACGAATCACAACGAAAGGTAGCGGCAGCCAATGCGAATGGCGTATCCATCGCCCTGTTATCGTAACAACCAATCGGTCCTACGGGTACTAGACCCAACAGCGACACGAACGGTGCTACGAGAAATGGGGACTGGCCACGACTAGCAAATGGCGGCCGTTAGCTGAATTGAGAATCGCCGTTTAGCATAACGGGAACCCCTTCCCAGACATGTATATAAAATTGTATATAAAAATTTGTAAATGATAAAACTGTACATAACTGTATATATATCCCCAACCCACCCCCCATCCCTCCCCAAATTACTTATATCAGGTTTTTTATTCCTAAATTTTTCCTGAAAATCCCCTATTATAATAAAATAAATAAATATACGATATCAAACAAAAATTCCCAAACACCCTGAAATTACTTAAAAATTTTTTATTATATGTATATGAAATGTAACTGATAATACCAGAATTATCTGGTAGGAACTGTATATAAACCCTTATTGTTGATTAACATGGCCTATATAGGCACATATCTGTAACTATCACAAAGACAAATAAAGACCATTTGAAATTGAAATTGAAATTGAACACTGAAGCCAAGCAGCGTCGGGCGCGGTTAGTACTTGGATGGGTGACCGCTTGGGAACACCGCGTGCTGTAAGCTTTTTTTTTACGTTCTGCATCGGTCTGCCGAGATAACGTGGTGCATCGGTATGATCGAGTTTACGTTCTGCATCGGTAAGATCGAGATTACGTGATGCATCGGTAAGATTGAGATTACGTGGTGCATCGGTAAGATCGAGTTTACGTGGTGCATCGGTAAGATCCAATTCACGTTCTGCATCGGTAAGATCCAGTTCACGTGGTGCATCGGTAAGATCGAGATTACGTGGTGCATCGGTAAGATCGAGTTTACGTGGTGCATCGGTAAGATCCAATTCACGTTCTGCATCGGTAAGATCCAGTTCACGTGGTGCATCGGTAAGATTGAGATTACGTGGTGCATCGGTAAGATCGAGTTTACGTGGTGCATCGGTAAGATCCAATTCACGTTCTGCATCGGTAAGATCCAGTTCACGTGGTGCATCGGTAAGATCGAGATTACGTGGTGCATCGGTAAGATCGAGTTTACGTGGTGCATCGGTAAGATCCAATTCACGTTCTGCATCGGTAAGATCCAGTTCACGTGGTGCATCGGTAAGATCGAGATTACGTGGTGCATCGGTAAGATCGAGTTTACGTGGTGCATCGGTAAGATCCAATTCACGTTCTGCATCGGTAAGATCCAGTTCACGTGGTGCATCGGTAAGATTGAGATTACGTGGTGCATCGGTAAGATCCAGTTCACGTGGTGCATCGGTAAGATGGAGATTACGTGGTGCATCGGTAAGATCGAGATTACGTGGTGCATCGGTAAGATCTACTTTACGTTCTGCATCGGTCTGCCCTTGTTTACGTGGTGCATCGGTAAGATCGAGATTACGTGAAGCATCGGTATGATCGAGTTTACGTTCTGCATCGGTCTGCCCGATATTACGTGGTGCATCGGTCTGCCCTAGTTTACGTGGTGCATCGGTTTGGACTTAGAGATATATTTTCGACGTGAAAATGTTCCGATACAACTTTTGAACCAGGATAGTTAGAGAGATGATTTTTTCTGGGATGTACGTGGATCGGGGAATGGATTGTGGGAAATAACTTGCCATGACCGAGGTGTCCTCGAATTTTTTTTTTTTTCGAAAAAAATTTTCTGATTGTGGAATTTTCTCAAATTTGATTTGGTTGCCTCCTAATGTGTTCTAAAAGAGTAAATCAGTAATCGGAATCGAAAAATATTTTTCGGATTTTTTTTTTTTTCGAAAAAAATTTTCTGATCGTGGAATTTCCTCAAATTCGATTTGGTTGCCTTCTAATGTGTTTTTAAAGCGTAAATCAGTAATCAGAATCAATATTCATTGTCGACTTTAATTTTTATAAGGAAAAATGTTCACGTCCTTAAACGCCTCCCCATCATCAGCCCGAGTCCAAGTCGATGTCAGTCCCGAGCGGACGGTGTCAGATACTACCTATCGCCGAGGTCTGGACTTGGCGAGATATTACGACGTGAAATGTTCCGATACAACTTTTGAACCAGGATAGTTAGAGAGATGATTTCTTCTATGTTGTACGTTGATTGTGGAATGAAATACGTAAAATAACTCGCCATGACCGAGGTGATTACGATTTTTTTTTTTTTTCGAAAAAAATTTTCTGATCGTGGAATTTTCTCAAATTTGATTTGGTTGCCTCCTTATATGTTCTAGTAGCGATAATCAACAATCAGAATCAAAATCCATGGTCGGGTTTGATTTTTATAAGGAAAAATGTTCACGTCCTTTTTTACAACCCCGACTCATTGACGATGTTAGAACCGAGCCGGCGGTGTCAGATACGACCGATCGCCCCGGTCCCGATCGTCATTTACGTTGTGCATCGGTCTGCCCGAGATTACGTGGTGCATCGGTATGATCGAGTTTACGTGGTGCATCGGTAAGATCCAATTCACGTTCTGCATCGGTAAGATCCAATTCACGTTCTGCATCGGTAAGATCCAGTTCACGTGGTGCATCGGTAAGATGGAGATTACGTGGTGCATCGGTAAGATCGAGATTACGTGGTGCATCGGTAAGATCTACTTTACGTTCTGCATCGGTCTGCCCTTGTTTACGTGGTGCATCGGTAAGATCGAGATTACGTGAAGCATCGGTATGATCGAGTTTACGTTCTGCATCGGTCTGCCCGATATTACGTGGTGCATCGGTCTGCCCTAGTTTACGTGGTGCATCGGTTTGGACTTAGAGATATATTTTCGACGTGAAAATGTTCCGATACAACTTTTGAACCAGGATAGTTAGAGAGATGATTTTTTCTGGGATGTACGTGGATCGGGGAATGGATTGTGGGAAATAACTTGCCATGACCGAGGTGTCCTCGAATTTTTTTTTTTTTCGAAAAAAATTTTCTGATTGTGGAATTTTCTCAAATTTGATTTGGTTGCCTCCTAATGTGTTCTAAAAGAGTAAATCAGTAATCGGAATCGAAAAATATTTTTCGGATTTTTTTTTTTTTCGAAAAAAATTTTCTGATCGTGGAATTTCCTCAAATTCGATTTGGTTGCCTTCTAATGTGTTTTTAAAGCGTAAATCAGTAATCAGAATCAATATTCATTGTCGACTTTAATTTTTATAAGGAAAAATGTTCACGTCCTTAAACGCCTCCCCATCATCAGCCCGAGTCCAAGTCGATGTCAGTCCCGAGCGGACGGTGTCAGATACTACCTATCGCCGAGGTCTGGACTTGGCGAGATATTACGACGTGAAATGTTCCGATACAACTTTTGAACCAGGATAGTTAGAGAGATGATTTCTTCTATGTTGTACGTTGATTGTGGAATGAAATACGGAAAATAACTCGCCATGACCGAGGTGATTACGATTTTTTTTTTTTTTCGAAAAAAATTTTCTGATCGTGGAATTTTCTCAAATTTGATTTGGTTGCCTCCTTATATGTTCTAGTAGCGATAATCAACAATCAGAATCAAAATCCATGGTCGGGTTTGATTTTTATAAGGAAAAATGTTCACGTCCTTTTTTACAACCCCGACTCATTGACGATGTTAGAACCGAGCCGGCGGTGTCAGATACGACCGATCGCCCCGGTCCCGATCGTCATTTACGTTGTGCATCGGTCTGCCCGAGATTACGTGGTGCATCGGTCTGGACTTAGAGATATATTTTCGACGTGAAAATGTTCCGATACAACTTTTGAACTAGGATAGTTAGAGAGATGATTTTTTCTGGGATGTACGTTGATTGGGGAATGGATTGTGGGAAATAACTTGCCATGACCGAGGTGTTCTCGAATTTTTTTTTTTTTTTCGAAAAAAATTTTCTGATTGTGGAATTTTCTCAAATTTGATTTGGTTGCCTCCTAATGTGTTCTAATAGCGATAATCAACAATCAGAATCAAAATCCATGGTCGGGTTTGATTTTTATAAGGAATAATGTTCACGTCCTTTTTCGCCTATGTTCTTTTTCGACGTGAAAAGTTCCGATACAACTTTTGAACCAGGATAGTTAGAGAGATGATTTTTTCTGGGATGTATGTTGATTGACGTACGAAACTTGGAAAAAAAATAGAAAAGACCGAGGTACTCTAGAAAAAAAATTTATTGAAAATATTTTTTTGATTTCGGAATTAATTCGAAATTCATTCAGATGTCTTCTATCAATATCGCGAAAGAAAAATCAATAATCAGAATCGATATTCATCTAAGATTATTTCCTTTTGGATTGTGTTAACATTCGGTACGATCTTGTCTACGTGATGCATCGGTTTGTTTCTCGGCTCTTGTGAGCAAGTTGGACACTCGAGACGGCCTCCATCGATCGGATTAGGCGGGCTTTAATGTTAACGTGCTGCATCGGTGTGATCTTGTTTACGTCATGCATCGGTATAGCTTTAA
>NC_059508.1:30845312-30850312 GCF_914767665.1 Harmonia axyridis
ATCCTTTTTAGGGATGAAGACCGTTCTAGACTCTAACAGTCTATCAGGTGGTCGGTCGCAGAGCAGGACCAAGTTGAATAGTCGGACCAAGATGTTCGGGTCCATCCTCATCAACTCGGCCGCAGCGACCCCGTCTGGGCCAGGAGAGGAATTCCTCTCGACATAATTCGCCCTAACCTCTTCCTCCGTGATAGGGTCCCCCAAGCCGCTCAACGGAGATGTCGATGGTGGAAGTTGGGGAGAGTTGTTGTTCCCTCTCGTGAATACTTGTCTCCAGTATGGGATCATGACATTCTCCGGTAGAGGAGGAGCATCGACGATATTTCCCAAGACGGCATGAACCGCTCTCACCGGATTCAGAGACCAGTTTCTCTGGACACGCCGATACTGCCGCCTGCGTTCTCTGCGCTTTGACAAAGTATGGCCCTGACTGGGCTGTCGAGCAGCAGGAACTCTTTGAGCTGGCAAGGGAAACCTCCTATCCAAGAAATCGGCCAGCATGCTCCGAAGATCGATTGCGGAGCAATGGCGTGCTTGGGAGCAGATGTCAACCAGTTGCTCCTCAACTGGGGTCCCGGCAGCCGGAGGGTCGAGGACCCCAAGAAAATCGATGATTCGAGATCTGAAGTCCTCGACGTGCTCGACCACCCGCCCGTCGGGATCTTGATCTATCGGAGGAGGATCGACTTGCCTCAGTTGTTCGAGGAATCGTGAAACGAGTAATTTGTAGGCTGGGGACTTTCGATGACTCTTAATGGAGTCAAAAGATCTTCCTTCGAAAGCCCTATGTAATGCCTGGTTGATGAAGCGCTCCCCCGCTATCACCAACTCAGCTTCACGCCTAGCTAAAATAGCCGATTCCTCCTCGGTCCATCTTCGCCTGACATCGACGTTTTGACCCAGCTCCCGGGCATCACTCCAGTCCGGGTGAGCCCTGCGGTGATGAACACCGCGACCAGTCGAAGAGAGTCATAGTTACTCCCGCCGTTTACCCGCGCTTTTTTGAATTTCTTCACGTTGACATTCAGAGCACTGGGCAGAAATCACATTGCGTCAACACCCGCTGGGGCCATCGCAATGCTTTGTTTTAATTAGACAGTCGGATTCTCCCAGTCCGTGCCAGTTCTGAGTTGATTGTTAGATGACGGCCGCAGAGATTACCCAGAGCACCCTTGCGAGCACTCACGGGGTCTCGAAGCTTGACGATTCCGCGGGAGGCCAAGACGCGGGACCGAGCTCGGATCAAACGTAACGCAAGCGAAACGCATCACCTCGCCCAGGCCCGGTACGTTAGCCGTGACCCACTTCCCCAACAAGCCCGACACGCCACAATCCTCAGAGCCAATCCTTATCCCGAAGTTACGGATCTAATTTGCCGACTTCCCTTACCTACATTATTCTATCGACTAGAGGCTCTTTACCTTGGAGACCAGCTGCGGATATGGGTACGAGCCGGCGCGACGCCTACACGTGGCCCTCTCCCGGATTTTCAAGGTCCGAGGAGAAGATCCGGACACCGCCGCAAATGCGGTGCTCTTCGCGTTCCAAACCATATCTCCCTGCTAGAGGATTCCATGGAACTCGAACGCTTATGCAGAAAAGAAAACTCTTCCCGGATCTCTCGACGGCGTCTCCGGGTCCTTTTGGGTTGCCCCGACGAACTCTCTTACGAGGGCCCGGTTTAATTTCGGTTCCGCTGCCGGGTTCCGGAATAGGAACCGGATTCCCTTTCGCCCGACGGGCGTGCGTCACGCGTCAAGATGCATAGCATTTCTGCCACCACTTATAAACACGATTAACAACGCCACATCAACATCGGCTTTCGCCTAGGGCTTAGGATCGACTGACTCGTGTGCAACGGCTGTTCACACGAAACCCTTCTCCACCTCAGCTCTCCAGGGCCTCGCTGGAGTATTTGCTACTACCACCAAGATCTGCACCGAAGGCGGCTCCAGACGGCCTCACGGCCAGCCCTTCTGCGCTCACCTCCGCGACCCTCCTACTCATCAGGGCTTCATGACCGCCCCGAAGGGCGACCGCACATGCCACTGACGGCCGAGTATAAGCACGACGCTTCAGCGCCATCCATTTTCAGGGCTAGTAACTTCGGCAGGTGAGTTGTTACACACTCCTTGGCGGATTCCGACTTCCATGGCCACCGTCCTGCTGTCTTAAGTTACCAACGCCTTTCATGGTATCCCATAAGCGTCGATTTAGGCGCTTTAACTCGGCGTTTGGTTCATCCCACAGCGCCAGTTCTGCTTACCAAAAATGGCCCACTTGGCACTCTGATCCGAAATCTCGCGGCTTCACATTCAAGCAAGCCGGAGATCTCACCCATTTAAAGTTTGAGAATAGGTTGAGGTCGTTTCGACCCCAATGCCTCTAATCATTCGCTTTACCGGATGAGACTCGTATGCAACGAGCGCCAGCTATCCTGAGGGAAACTTCGGAGGGAACCAGCTACTAGATGGTTCGATTAGTCTTTCGCCCCTATACCCAGTTCCGACGATCGATTTGCACGTCAGAATCGCTACGGACCTCCATCAGGGTTTCCCCTGACTTCGTCCTGACCAGGCATAGTTCACCATCTTTCGGGTCCCAGCGTGTACGCTCTTGGTGCGCCTCCTCTCGCAATGAGAATGAGGCGCCCCGGGAATGCGGGTCAGTCATGGAGACCGACCATCTTCCCTTAGTTCACATAAAGTGAACCGTTACTTTCATTGCGCCTTTAGGTTTAGTGATTCCCAATGACTCGCGCACACGCTAGACTCCTTGGTCCGTGTTTCAAGACGGGTCCTGAAAGTACCCAAAGCAATAGCGTCGCTGATCGGCGTTTCAAGAGGTCTGTCCAAGAACACCGCGGCGAACAGTCGCAAACGGACGGAATCGGCACTAGGTCCGATCGCCATCACAATTCACATACTTGCCACGGGCCGGACGCGAACTAAGTCGCGGCCTCCCGCCATCAGTAAACCGTCGAGCGAGCTGTTCGGAAACCCAGTGTCCGTAAACATCGGAAAATCCGAGCTCACGGGCTACACTCGAGACCGTAGAACAGCACCCAACGGATCGCGACGACCTACTAGGGGAGAAGTGCACGCGTCCGAAGCCGGAGATGAACCGAAGGGAACAGCCAACGCGAACGTCGCCGTTTCCACAGTCAGTAAATCCCAACAACAGGCGCGAATGAATCTCCCCATTCGACCTTTCGGGTTTCTCAGGTTTACCCCTGAACGGTTTCACGTACTCTTGAACTCTCTCTTCAAAGTTCTTTTCAACTTTCCCTCACGGTACTTGTTCGCTATCGGTCTCGTGGTTATATTTAGCCTTAGATGGAGTTTACCACCCACTTAGGGCTGCACTCTCAAGCAACCCGACTCTAAGAAGAGATCCTCTAGCAAGCCGCAGCGGTCGCTACGGGCCTGGCACCCTCTATGGGCGATGGCCCCATTCAAGATGGACTTGAACGCGCCGCGAACTCGCCAGATAATGGATCCTTCCAAACACCACATCTCCCGGCGACCGGTTACGATCGCGGGATTCAGTGCTGGGCTAATCCCTGTTCGCTCGCCGCTACTAAGGGAATCCTAGTTAGTTTCTTTTCCTCCGCTTAATAATATGCTTAAATTCAGCGGGTAGTCTCACCTGTCCTGAGGTCGTATGTTCAAATCATCGAAACGTTCCGAAACTAACCTTTGGCGGCTCATAAAATCACGTACCTTACGCGAGGGAGTTAGCCTACTCAAAGGCGTCTATTATCTCCTGCTCCGTATGGCGGATCATGCGAATCCAAGCAAAGTGCTTCGGTGTTTCGGGGGTGCGCTCATGAAAGCTCATCCGCAACGCGCGACAACTGGCACATTAAAGCGATCGGACGTCGTTCAGATTTCTCGGACACGACGATCGCATGTCTACAGTCATGGGCGCAGATCGAGCAATACCACGACACCACAATATATGCTTTCGCAATTCAAGACGGCGCGTTACGAAAACAACTCCTCATCATTCCAACACACGAGGCGTCGAAACGACAGAACGTTGATCGTCACGCGGCAAACCGTCCAACTCGCCCAAATGACCTTCGGTACAGGATCAACGTTAGACGACCTTTACGTCGTCACTTCGTCAAGCCATAACGTCTGGCCGGGCAGTCTTTGTAATGGAACCGACCCTCAGTCAGGAGTGGTCCGAGGACAGTGTCCGAGGACCGCAATGTGCGTTCGAAATGTCGATGTTCATGTGTCCTGCAGTTCGCATGTTGACGCGCAATTAGCTGCGTTCTTCATCGACCCACGAGCCAAGTGATCCACCGTTCAGGGTAATCTTTTATGTTCGATTTCTCGGTACTAGTCGCAATGGACTTTCCCTCGAAATACGAGACGCCAACTGCGAACCTCCTCGAGAATGACATTCCAATGACTGAGACGACCCACTGAAGGGTCAATACGTCAGTCGATCGGCGCAAAATCTTCGGTTCAACTAGTTTGCGTACTAATCTAGTGACAATTATCGTAAAAAATTCGGACGGAGACAAACGTCGCAGACAATCCCGAAAGAGCATAAAAACGCTAATGTAACGGGCGTCGCACAACGTCGACGTCTTCGTCCCTGGAATAGATCGTCCTACCGAAGTCCGTAGACAACGGTAACGACTGATCGATTTCGGGCGAGAATCTTTAAAACCTGCAGCCGGCTCCTCGTTCCGTGCCAAACACGAAACTTCGCCCAGCCACGAACGCGGCAATCCAAGCGCTTCGAATCCTTATTCCGAGCACATCACGAGACTTCGCCCAACTACGAACGTCAGCATAAGCAGCCGGCTCCTCGTTCCATCAAGGAACTTCGCCCAACCACAAACGCCGACATAAGCGGCCGGCTCCTCATTTCGTGAGCATCTCTAAACATGGACCTACAACGAAGGCTGCACACACGTGCGGCCGGCTCCTCGTTTCGAGGATATCACAAGACTTCGCCCAACCACGAACGTCAGCATAAGC
>NC_059508.1:30852812-30862812 GCF_914767665.1 Harmonia axyridis
CGATTGACTTCGACTAGCGCCGCACATCAGTAAGTGCAAGTCCTCGACGAAACGACGTAACAGCCCCCAGTCAGCATGAGACTCAAGCTATATATACATCATCATCATCTCGGACAAAACACCGATCAAAAATGAGAAAGTTTCTAGAAACAATCCCTCGCCAAGGCGTCCATATATAATACGAACCCCCGGCTATCAACTAATTTCTTATACACATTCCATCTCGACCCTTCGCTATACATGTGAATATAACGACACGGTGATTCGAGATTCAACAATATTTGTCGCTCGGAACGAATTGAGTGGTTGCAAATTTTTTGTGAACATAACCCGCAACGGGCAGAGGATCACGATTTTAAGGTTGGTCGCTTAAAGGCCATTCGACTACAAAGAGACGAAGCGGACCGCGACCTCGCTGCATGAGGTTGACGAAAGCGACCCAAGATGCGAAAGCCGAAACCAACACACCTTGCCAGTACCCAAACGCCGAGGTCGGATTCGGGTCTACCACTTACCAACTGAATATCATCCTAAAAAGAACTCCAAACAGTCTAGGACAGGACCCATTCTCCACCCCTTCTATATATGTCAGGAGAACCCCGGATTCCCCTCCAGACACGATTTAGCAAACTTTTCCCGATCGATCCGACCCACCGAGGCCGTTTCGACCGTTCGCCGCGCCTACTAGAGCTGATTTCTTCGGACTCCGATCAGAAAATCCGCCGATGCATGTCGTTAACACCTAGTCCGCCTCGTCCGATCGATCGAGGCCGTTTCGACCGTTCGCCGCGCCTACTAGAGCTGATTTCTTCGGACTCCGATCAGAAAATCCGCCGATGCATGTCGTTAACACCTAGTCCGCCTCGTCCGATCGATCTAGGCCGTCTCGAACCACCCATCGCGCATCGAAAGTCGCATCTCTCGAACTCCGATCCGGAAATCGGCCGATGCATCACGTTAACTATTTCTTATATATCTAATATAATATACATGGAGACGGTAAGAATTCTTTTAATCGAAGATATACATATAC
Source organism: Harmonia axyridis (assembly GCF_914767665.1). Taxonomy (NCBI): domain Eukaryota; kingdom Metazoa; phylum Arthropoda; class Insecta; order Coleoptera; family Coccinellidae; genus Harmonia; species Harmonia axyridis. The sequence continues at coordinate 30,853,846 of NC_059508.1, forward strand.
TTCTCATCAATATCCAAAAGCTTATCGAAAAATAAATTACTCAACTTTTACGTGAAGAATCGTTCACCCAAACCTTATCCCCTATATATGTCAGGAGAACCCAAGGTTCCCCTCCAGACACGATTTAGCAAACTTTTCCCGATCGATCCGACCCACCGAGGCCGTCTCGACCGTCCGCTGCGCCTACTAGGGCCGATTTCTTCGGACTCCGATCAGAAAATATACCGATGCATGTCGTTAACACCTAGTCCGCCTCGTCCGATCTATCTAAACAGTCTCGACGCACCCAACACTCTTTCAAAGTCGGATTACTCGGACTCAATCTGAAAATGGACCGATGCATGACGTCAACACTTAGCCCGCCTCGTCTGATCTATCTAAGCCATCTCGACCCACCCAACACGCCTTCCAAGTCGGATCACTCGGACTTCGATCTGAAAATCTCCGGACTCATTTTTATGAATATCCCCAGTCAGTAAGAACGTTATTTCGCCAATATATACCAACAATAAACCATATTCCAATAGCTGAACCAAAAATATAATTCCCGATCCAAACGTTCTGCATCGCCCAACGCGACCACCTTCCCTATATATGTCAGGAGAGCACAGGGTTCCCCTCCAGACAACACTTACGCTCTATCCCCGACTCTCGGTCGATCGATAGGCCAGGTCAGCGGTGTCTGTTTCGGCCGAAGCTCGGACTTTGGTCAAAATGTTCCGATACAAAATTTGAACCAAGATAGATACAGATATGATTCCTTCTTAAATATACGTTGATTATCGAACAGAATATGGTAAATATTTTGCGATGACCGAGGATTTCATGAATTTTTTTTTTTTTTCGAAAAAATTTTCTATTATCGGAATTTCCTCAAATTTCATTTGGTTGCCTCCTAATGCTTATTAAAAATGATAACCAACAATCAGAATCATTATTTATCATTTATTTCAATTTTTATAATGAAAAACGTTCACGTCCTTTCGCGCCTCTCGATCGTCGTTTACGTGATGCATCGGTCAGCCCTAGTTTACGTGGTGCATCGGTAAGATCGAGTTCACGTTCTGCATCGGTCTGCCCGAGTTTACGTGGTGCATCGGTAAGATCGAGATTACGTGGTGCATCGGTAAGATCGAGTTCACGTTCTGCATCGGTCTGCCTGAGTTTACGTGGTGCATCGGTATGATCGAGTTTACGTTCTGCATCGGTGTGATCTAGTTTACGTTGTGCATCGGTAAGATCGAGATTACGTGAAGCATCGGTATGATCGAGTTTACGTTCTGCATCGGTCTGGACTCTGAGATATATTTTCGACGTGAAAATGTTCCGATACAACTTTTGAACCAGGATAGTTAGAGAGATGATTTTTTCTGGGATGTACGTTGATTGGGGAATGGATTGTGGAAAATAACTTGCCATGACCGAGGTGTTCTCGAATTTTTTTTTTTTTTCGAAAAATATTTTCTGATTTTGGATTTCACTCAAATTTGATTTCGTTGCCTTCTAATGTGTTCTAAAAGAGTAAATCAGTAATCAGAATCGAAAAATATTTTTCGGATTTTTTTTTTTTTGAAAAAAAATTTTCTGATTTTGGAATTTCCTCAAATTTGATTTGGTTGCCTTCTAATGTGTTTTTAAAGCGTAAATCAGTAATCAGAATCAATATTCATTGTCGACTTTAATTTTTATAAGGAAAAATGTTCACGTCCTTAAACGCCTCCCCATCATTAGCCCGAGTCCAAGTCGATGTCAGTCCCGAGCGGACGGTGTCAGATACTACCTATCGCCCCGGTCTGGACTTGGCGAGGTATTTCGACGTGAAATGTTCCGATACAACTTTTGAACCAGGATAGTTAGAGAGATGATTTCTTCTATGTTGTACGTTGATTGTGGAATGGATTGTGGGAAATAACTTGCCATGACCCAGGTGTTCTTGAATTTTTTTTTTTTTCGAAAAAAATTTTCTGATCTTGAAATTTCCTCAAATCTGATTGCGTTGCCTTCTAATGTGTACTAAAAGAGTAAATCAGTAATCAGAATCAATATTCATTGTCGACTTTAATTTTTATAAGGAAAAATGTTCACGTCCTTAAACGCCTCTCCATCGTTACCCCGACTCCAAGACGATGTTAGACCGGAGCGGACGGTGTCAAATGCGACCGATCTCCCCGGTCTGGACTTAGCGAGATATTCCGACGTGAAATGTTCCGATACAAAAATTTAACTGTGATAGTTAGAGAGATGGTTCCTTTTGTGATGTACGTTGATTGTGTAATAGAATATGGAAATAAACTTGAGATGACCGAGGTCTTCTGGGATTTTTTTTTTTTTTCGAAAAATATTTTTCGATTTCGGAAATCCCTCAAATTTCATTGAGATATGTCCTAATGTGTTCTTAAAACTTAAATCAACAATCAGAATTAATATCCAAAAGTTATTTCATTTTTTATAAGGAAAAACGTTCACGTCCTTTCCGCTCCCAAAAAGTGAGATATCATAGAAAATATCGCTATATTTGTTGTTTACGGCCATACCACGCTGAAATTGCCAGTTCTCGTCAGAACACTGAAGCCAAGCAGCGTCGGGCGCGGTTAGTACTTGGATGGGTGACCGCTTGGGAACACCGCGTGCTGTAAGCTTTTTTTTTACGTTCTGCATCGGTCTGCCGAGATAACGTGGTGCATCGGTATGATCGAGTTTACGTTCTGCATCGGTAAGATCGAGATTACGTGATGCATCGGTAAGATTGAGATTACGTGGTGCATCGGTAAGATCGAGTTTACGTGGTGCATCGGTAAGATCCAATTCACGTTCTGCATCGGTAAGATCCAGTTCACGTGGTGCATCGGTAAGATCGAGATTACGTGGTGCATCGGTAAGATCGAGTTTACGTGGTGCATCGGTAAGATCCAATTCACGTTCTGCATCGGTAAGATCCAGTTCACGTGGTGCATCGGTAAGATTGAGATTACGTGGTGCATCGGTAAGATCGAGTTTACGTGGTGCATCGGTAAGATCCAATTCACGTTCTGCATCGGTAAGATCCAGTTCACGTGGTGCATCGGTAAGATTGAGATTACGTGGTGCATCGGTAAGATCGAGTTTACGTGGTGCATCGGTAAGATCCAATTCACGTTCTGCATCGGTAAGATCCAGTTCACGTGGTGCATCGGTAAGATCGAGATTACGTGGTGCATCGGTAAGATCGAGTTTACGTGGTGCATCGGTAAGATCCAATTCACGTTCTGCATCGGTAAGATCCAGTTCACGTGGTGCATCGGTAAGATTGAGATTACGTGGTGCATCGGTAAGATCCAGTTCACGTGGTGCATCGGTAAGATGGAGATTACGTGGTGCATCGGTAAGATCGAGATTACGTGGTGCATCGGTAAGATCTACTTTACGTTCTGCATCGGTCTGCCCTTGTTTACGTGGTGCATCGGTAAGATCGAGATTACGTGAAGCATCGGTATGATCGAGTTTACGTTCTGCATCGGTCTGCCCGATATTACGTGGTGCATCGGTCTGCCCTAGTTTACGTGGTGCATCGGTTTGGACTTAGAGATATATTTTCGACGTGAAAATGTTCCGATACAACTTTTGAACCAGGATAGTTAGAGAGATGATTTTTTCTGGGATGTACGTGGATCGGGGAATGGATTGTGGGAAATAACTTGCCATGACCGAGGTGTCCTCGAATTTTTTTTTTTTTCGAAAAAAATTTTCTGATTTTGGAATTTTCTCAAATTTGATTTGGTTGCCTCCTAATGTGTTCTAAAAGAGTAAATCAGTAATCGGAATCGAAAAATATTTTTCGGATTTTTTTTTTTTTCGAAAAAAATTTTCTGATCGTGGAATTTCCTCAAATTCGATTTGGTTGCCTTCTAATGTGTTTTTAAAGCGTAAATCAGTAATCAGAATCAATATTCATTGTCGACTTTAATTTTTATAAGGAAAAATGTTCACGTCCTTAAACGCCTCCCCATCATCAGCCCGAGTCCAAGTCGATGTCAGTCCCGAGCGGACGGTGTCAGATACTACCTATCGCCGAGGTCTGGACTTGGCGAGATATTACGACGTGAAATGTTCCGATACAACTTTTGAACCAGGATAGTTAGAGAGATGATTTCTTCTATGTTGTACGTTGATTGTGGAATGAAATACGGAAAATAACTCGCCATGACCGAGGTGATTAAGATTTTTTTTTTTTTTCGAAAAAAATTTTCTGATCGTGGAATTTTCTCAAATTTGATTTGGTTGCCTCCTTATATGTTCTAGTAGCGATAATCAACAATCAGAATCAAAATCCATGGTCGGGTTTGATTTTTATAAGGAAAAATGTTCACGTCCTTTTTTACAACCCCGACTCATTGACGATGTTAGAACCGAGCCGGCGGTGTCAGATACGACCGATCGCCCCGGTCCCGATCGTCATTTACGTTGTGCATCGGTCTGCCCGAGATTACGTGGTGCATCGGTATGATCGAGTTTACGTGGTGCATCGGTAAGATCCAATTCACGTTCTGCATCGGTAAGATCCAATTCACGTTCTGCATCGGTAAGATCCAGTTCACGTGGTGCATCGGTAAGATGGAGATTACGTGGTGCATCGGTAAGATCGAGATTACGTGGTGCATCGGTAAGATCTACTTTACGTTCTGCATCGGTCTGCCCTTGTTTACGTGGTGCATCGGTAAGATCGAGATTACGTGAAGCATCGGTATGATCGAGTTTACGTTCTGCATCGGTCTGCCCGATATTACGTGGTGCATCGGTCTGCCCTAGTTTACGTGGTGCATCGGTTTGGACTTAGAGATATATTTTCGACGTGAAAATGTTCCGATACAACTTTTGAACCAGGATAGTTAGAGAGATGATTTTTTCTGGGATGTACGTGGATCGGGGAATGGATTGTGGGAAATAACTTGCCATGACCGAGGTGTCCTCGAATTTTTTTTTTTTTCGAAAAAAATTTTCTGATTGTGGAATTTTCTCAAATTTGATTTGGTTGCCTCCTAATGTGTTCTAAAAGAGTAAATCAGTAATCGGAATCGAAAAATATTTTTCGGATTTTTTTTTTTTTCGAAAAAAATTTTCTGATCGTGGAATTTCCTCAAATTCGATTTGGTTGCCTTCTAATGTGTTTTTAAAGCGTAAATCAGTAATCAGAATCAATATTCATTGTCGACTTTAATTTTTATAAGGAAAAATGTTCACGTCCTTAAACGCCTCCCCATCATCAGCCCGAGTCCAAGTCGATGTCAGTCCCGAGCGGACGGTGTCAGATACTACCTATCGCCGAGGTCTGGACTTGGCGAGATATTACGACGTGAAATGTTCCGATACAACTTTTGAACCAGGATAGTTAGAGAGATGATTTCTTCTATGTTGTACGTTGATTGTGGAATGAAATACGGAAAATAACTCGCCATGACCGAGGTGATTACGATTTTTTTTTTTTTTCGAAAAAAATTTTCTGATCGTGGAATTTTCTCAAATTTGATTTGGTTGCCTCCTTATATGTTCTAGTAGCGATAATCAACAATCAGAATCAAAATCCATGGTCGGGTTTGATTTTTATAAGGAAAAATGTTCACGTCCTTTTTTACAACCCCGACTCATTGACGATGTTAGAACCGAGCCGGCGGTGTCAGATACGACCGATCGCCCCGGTCCCGATCGTCATTTACGTTGTGCATCGGTCTGCCCGAGATTACGTGGTGCATCGGTATGATCGAGTTTACGTGGTGCATCGGTAAGATCCAATTCACGTTCTGCATCGGTAAGATCCAATTCACGTTCTGCATCGGTAAGATCCAGTTCACGTGGTGCATCGGTAAGATGGAGATTACGTGGTGCATCGGTAAGATCGAGATTACGTGGTGCATCGGTAAGATCTACTTTACGTTCTGCATCGGTCTGCCCTTGTTTACGTGGTGCATCGGTAAGATCGAGATTACGTGAAGCATCGGTATGATCGAGTTTACGTTCTGCATCGGTCTGCCCGATATTACGTGGTGCATCGGTCTGCCCTAGTTTACGTGGTGCATCGGTTTGGACTTAGAGATATATTTTCGACGTGAAAATGTTCCGATACAACTTTTGAACCAGGATAGTTAGAGAGATGATTTTTTCTGGGATGTACGTGGATCGGGGAATGGATTGTGGGAAATAACTTGCCATGACCGAGGTGTCCTCGAATTTTTTTTTTTTTCGAAAAAAATTTTCTGATTGTGGAATTTTCTCAAATTTGATTTGGTTGCCTCCTAATGTGTTCTAAAAGAGTAAATCAGTAATCGGAATCGAAAAATATTTTTCGGATTTTTTTTTTTTTCGAAAAAAATTTTCTGATCGTGGAATTTCCTCAAATTCGATTTGGTTGCCTTCTAATGTGTTTTTAAAGCGTAAATCAGTAATCAGAATCAATATTCATTGTCGACTTTAATTTTTATAAGGAAAAATGTTCACGTCCTTAAACGCCTCCCCATCATCAGCCCGAGTCCAAGTCGATGTCAGTCCCGAGCGGACGGTGTCAGATACTACCTATCGCCGAGGTCTGGACTTGGCGAGATATTACGACGTGAAATGTTCCGATACAACTTTTGAACCAGGATAGTTAGAGAGATGATTTCTTCTATGTTGTACGTTGATTGTGGAATGAAATACGTAAAATAACTCGCCATGACCGAGGTGATTACGATTTTTTTTTTTTTTCGAAAAAAATTTTCTGATCGTGGAATTTTCTCAAATTTGATTTGGTTGCCTCCTTATATGTTCTAGTAGCGATAATCAACAATCAGAATCAAAATCCATGGTCGGGTTTGATTTTTATAAGGAAAAATGTTCACGTCCTTTTTTACAACCCCGACTCATTGACGATGTTAGAACCGAGCCGGCGGTGTCAGATACGACCGATCGCCCCGGTCCCGATCGTCATTTACGTTGTGCATCGGTCTGCCCGAGATTACGTGGTGCATCGGTATGATCGAGTTTACGTGGTGCATCGGTAAGATCCAATTCACGTTCTGCATCGGTAAGATCCAATTCACGTTCTGCATCGGTAAGATCCAGTTCACGTGGTGCATCGGTAAGATGGAGATTACGTGGTGCATCGGTAAGATCGAGATTACGTGGTGCATCGGTAAGATCTACTTTACGTTCTGCATCGGTCTGCCCTTGTTTACGTGGTGCATCGGTAAGATCGAGATTACGTGAAGCATCGGTATGATCGAGTTTACGTTCTGCATCGGTCTGCCCGATATTACGTGGTGCATCGGTCTGCCCTAGTTTACGTGGTGCATCGGTTTGGACTTAGAGATATATTTTCGACGTGAAAATGTTCCGATACAACTTTTGAACCAGGATAGTTAGAGAGATGATTTTTTCTGGGATGTACGTGGATCGGGGAATGGATTGTGGGAAATAACTTGCCATGACCGAGGTGTCCTCGAATTTTTTTTTTTTTCGAAAAAAATTTTCTGATTGTGGAATTTTCTCAAATTTGATTTGGTTGCCTCCTAATGTGTTCTAAAAGAGTAAATCAGTAATCGGAATCGAAAAATATTTTTCGGATTTTTTTTTTTTTCGAAAAAAATTTTCTGATCGTGGAATTTCCTCAAATTCGATTTGGTTGCCTTCTAATGTGTTTTTAAAGCGTAAATCAGTAATCAGAATCAATATTCATTGTCGACTTTAATTTTTATAAGGAAAAATGTTCACGTCCTTAAACGCCTCCCCATCATCAGCCCGAGTCCAAGTCGATGTCAGTCCCGAGCGGACGGTGTCAGATACTACCTATCGCCGAGGTCTGGACTTGGCGAGATATTACGACGTGAAATGTTCCGATACAACTTTTGAACCAGGATAGTTAGAGAGATGATTTCTTCTATGTTGTACGTTGATTGTGGAATGAAATACGGAAAATAACTCGCCATGACCGAGGTGATTACGATTTTTTTTTTTTTTCGAAAAAAATTTTCTGATCGTGGAATTTTCTCAAATTTGATTTGGTTGCCTCCTTATATGTTCTAGTAGCGATAATCAACAATCAGAATCAAAATCCATGGTCGGGTTTGATTTTTATAAGGAAAAATGTTCACGTCCTTTTTTACAACCCCGACTCATTGACGATGTTAGAACCGAGCCGGCGGTGTCAGATACGACCGATCGCCCCGGTCCCGATCGTCATTTACGTTGTGCATCGGTCTGCCCGAGATTACGTGGTGCATCGGTCTGGACTTAGAGATATATTTTCGACGTGAAAATGTTCCGATACAACTTTTGAACTAGGATAGTTAGAGAGATGATTTTTTCTGGGATGTACGTTGATTGGGGAATGGATTGTGGGAAATAACTTGCCATGACCGAGGTGTTCTCGAATTTTTTTTTTTTTTTCGAAAAAAATTTTCTGATTGTGGAATTTTCTCAAATTTGATTTGGTTGCCTCCTAATGTGTTCTAATAGCGATAATCAACAATCAGAATCAAAATCCATGGTCGGGTTTGATTTTTATAAGGAATAATGTTCACGTCCTTTTTCGCCTATGTTCTTTTTCGACGTGAAAAGTTCCGATACAACTTTTGAACCAGGATAGTTAGAGAGATGATTTTTTCTGGGATGTATGTTGATTGACGTACGAAACTTGGAAAAAAAATAGAAAAGACCGAGGTACTCTAGAAAAAAAATTTATTGAAAATATTTTTTTGATTTCGGAATTAATTCGAAATTCATTCAGATGTCTTCTATCAATATCGCGAAAGAAAAATCAATAATCAGAATCGATATTCATCTAAGATTATTTCCTTTTGGATTGTGTTAACATTCGGTACGATCTTGTCTACGTGATGCATCGGTTTGTTTCTCGGCTCTTGTGAGCAAGTTGGACACTCGAGACGGCCTCCATCGATCGGATTAGGCGGGCTTTAATGTTAACGTGCTGCATCGGTGTGATCTTGTTTACGTCATGCA
>NC_059508.1:30867812-30872812 GCF_914767665.1 Harmonia axyridis
CCCGGACTGACGCTCCAGCTCAAGCAGTAAGGGTTCTAATACTGCGTTGAATGCGAACGGGCTTAGAGGGTCACCTTGCCTGACACCTCGCTGGAGATTTATCTCAACACTCCCACCCGCGGTGGAGATTTTCGTGCACACATTCTTGTATGATTCTTCCACCAGCTGTGCAACTACCGGTGGAAGCCCTTTTCTGCGTAACGACGGTCCCAATATTGAGTGTGGGACGGTGTCAAAAGCCTTACTTATATCCAGTATCGTTACGACCAGGTTCTTCCCAGTAGCCTTGGAGTGCCGCAGCAACTCCACAAGAATGTGCACGTTATTGAAGCACCCCGCCTCTGACGAAATGAACCCTTTTTGGCGGGGTGTGAAACCGACTACTGATCTTATCTTCTGGTCTATGCAGCCCCAAAAAATGCGGCTTACCAGAGATGTTATTGTTACGGGCCTGAAATTTTCAGTCTTTGTAACGTCTTTGCCCTCTTTTGGTATCAGTGTAGTTCGGTTCATACTCCAGTCTGTTGGTAGCTTCCCACTAAGTAACAACAGATTAAATAATAAATGGAGCACTTCTACCTTGCCCCTTTGCATCACATCGGCCCGCCTGATTCCATCCGGGCCGGGGGCCGTAGATTGTTTGGTTGCAGAGATACGTTTCCGGATCTCATCAACTGTGAAGGGCGGGAGTGCTTCTGAGGGTGCTATCGGGTCCTCGTTGATGCCCTCGGGCATCTGCGCCAGCGGCGCCACTCCCCATAGCTTTGTATAAAGCTCCTTCACTTCCGACATAGGTGGCTGCTGATAGCCACCTATCCAATCTACTCCCTGTCGGACATGTTTGGCTACTTGTCCTGGATTTTTCTTGTATAACTCTTGAGTTCGGGCATACAAGAAACGCCTTTTGCTACGCCCCTTGCCCCGAACTCTCGGGCTTTTGTTCCCTCCTGCTTCACACCCCGACGGTCTGAAGTGTGAAGTTGCCTCCTGGTAGAGGAAGTCGATCTGAGCTTGTGAAAACTCAAAATCAGGCTCCGAGGCAAGTCGGAGGGCGCCCTGCAGAAGATGGATCGCTTCTGCTGACTTGTCAGGGGTGACACCTTGAGGTAACTGATGAGCTAGAGCATGCTCTAAAATCCCACTTCTCCATTCGGCTAACTCTGGAGATGACAAGTCATCAGGCGCTGGAGTCACCTGTATCACAGGAACCTGTACCTGAAGGGTATCAGGTTCGGATCGCTCTTCGATCCCTTCTTGGCTGGAAGCGTATCCCGCGCTATCCGAGTCAAGGTGGCTCGAGGGTGTATCTTGCGGCGGATGGTCACGCAAGTACTGATCTCGCAAAGTTCTATAAGAGGACAGTGCTCGCTTATCCCTTAATTGCTTTGCGGTCCTATTCAAAAAACCCTCCATTCTTTTCGCAATACGAGAATCCCCATAGAACCTCCGCTCCAGATCCAGCATGAGGTCGACTTCCTCCACCGTGAAGCCTCCCTCTCTGGGAGCACGCTGCCTTTCGGCTCCGGAGGTCCCTGCTCTAGCTTCATTTCTTACTTGGGGATGAGCCTTTATCTCGTGTTGCGATACGCCCATTTGTGTTCTGAAGTACCTATTACAATGATTACACCTAACTGCATTAGGTGGAGGTACTTCTGGGCCTGTGCATTTCGGCACATGGCATAGAGCCGCATGTTTCGACACATACTCCTTATGGCACGCTTTGCAAACAAATTTGGGAGTATGAGGATCGTGTGTATCTTTAACATGCTTTATTGCATCGTTTATACTCAATGCCATGAAGTTCCCGCGTGCAGTGGTGAGACAAACACTGCATGAGGCATCGCTAAAGGGAACTTCTATTATAAAATTGCCTCCCTCGATTTTGCCATACAAATCGAGTTGGTGGTCCGTGAGAGAGTCCAATACTGCCGGGTCGTTAACAGTGACTCCCTGAGGTTGAGACATTAACTCCAGGGAGGGAACGGAGCCATGCCCCCCCCCTGCCGAGGCTTGTGATCTTGTGATCGGAGCTCGGGAATGCCATCTGCGAGGTTGCTAACCTTTCAGACCTTTCTCTTGGAGGCTCTTAGCCGTGTGTTGCCACACGTTACCAACCCTCGGGTGGTGCAAGCACCGGACCCGTCCTCCTTACCCACAGGGAAGAGAACCCTGTGAGCTCAACATCCTGAGTCGAGATGTTAAGAGAGTCATAGTTACTCCCGCCGTTTACCCGCGCTTTTTTGAATTTCTTCACGTTGACATTCAGAGCACTGGGCAGAAATCACATTGCGTCAACACCCGCTGGGGCCATCGCAATGCTTTGTTTTAATTAGACAGTCGGATTCTCCCAGTCCGTGCCAGTTCTGAGTTGATTGTTAGATGACGGCCGCAGAGATTACCCAGAGCACCCTTGCGAGCACTCACGGGGTCTCGAAGCTTGACGATTCCGCGGGAGGCCAAGACGCGGGACCGAGCTCGGATCAAACGTAACGCAAGCGAAACGCATCACCTCGCCCAGGCCCGGTACGTTAGCCGTGACCCACTTCCCCAACAAGCCCGACACGCCACAATCCTCAGAGCCAATCCTTATCCCGAAGTTACGGATCTAATTTGCCGACTTCCCTTACCTACATTATTCTATCGACTAGAGGCTCTTTACCTTGGAGACCAGCTGCGGATATGGGTACGAGCCGGCGCGACGCCTACACGTGGCCCTCTCCCGGATTTTCAAGGTCCGAGGAGAAGATCCGGACACCGCCGCAAATGCGGTGCTCTTCGCGTTCCAAACCATATCTCCCTGCTAGAGGATTCCATGGAACTCGAACGCTTATGCAGAAAAGAAAACTCTTCCCGGATCTCTCGACGGCGTCTCCGGGTCCTTTTGGGTTGCCCCGACGAACTCTCTTACGAGGGCCCGGTTTAATTTCGGTTCCGCTGCCGGGTTCCGGAATAGGAACCGGATTCCCTTTCGCCCGACGGGCGTGCGTCACGCGTCAAGATGCATAGCATTTCTGCCACCACTTATAAACACGATTAACAACGCCACATCAACATCGGCTTTCGCCTAGGGCTTAGGATCGACTGACTCGTGTGCAACGGCTGTTCACACGAAACCCTTCTCCACCTCAGCTCTCCAGGGCCTCGCTGGAGTATTTGCTACTACCACCAAGATCTGCACCGAAGGCGGCTCCAGACGGCCTCACGGCCAGCCCTTCTGCGCTCACCTCCGCGACCCTCCTACTCATCAGGGCTTCATGACCGCCCCGAAGGGCGACCGCACATGCCACTGACGGCCGAGTATAAGCACGACGCTTCAGCGCCATCCATTTTCAGGGCTAGTAACTTCGGCAGGTGAGTTGTTACACACTCCTTGGCGGATTCCGACTTCCATGGCCACCGTCCTGCTGTCTTAAGTTACCAACGCCTTTCATGGTATCCCATAAGCGTCGATTTAGGCGCTTTAACTCGGCGTTTGGTTCATCCCACAGCGCCAGTTCTGCTTACCAAAAATGGCCCACTTGGCACTCTGATCCGAAATCTCGCGGCTTCACATTCAAGCAAGCCGGAGATCTCACCCATTTAAAGTTTGAGAATAGGTTGAGGTCGTTTCGACCCCAATGCCTCTAATCATTCGCTTTACCGGATGAGACTCGTATGCAACGAGCGCCAGCTATCCTGAGGGAAACTTCGGAGGGAACCAGCTACTAGATGGTTCGATTAGTCTTTCGCCCCTATACCCAGTTCCGACGATCGATTTGCACGTCAGAATCGCTACGGACCTCCATCAGGGTTTCCCCTGACTTCGTCCTGACCAGGCATAGTTCACCATCTTTCGGGTCCCAGCGTGTACGCTCTTGGTGCGCCTCCTCTCGCAATGAGAATGAGGCGCCCCGGGAATGCGGGTCAGTCATGGAGACCGACCATCTTCCCTTAGTTCACATAAAGTGAACCGTTACTTTCATTGCGCCTTTAGGTTTAGTGATTCCCAATGACTCGCGCACACGCTAGACTCCTTGGTCCGTGTTTCAAGACGGGTCCTGAAAGTACCCAAAGCAATAGCGTCGCTGATCGGCGTTTCAAGAGGTCTGTCCAAGAACACCGCGGCGAACAGTCGCAAACGGACGGAATCGGCACTAGGTCCGATCGCCATCACAATTCACATACTTGCCACGGGCCGGACGCGAACTAAGTCGCGGCCTCCCGCCATCAGTAAACCGTCGAGCGAGCTGTTCGGAAACCCAGTGTCCGTAAACATCGGAAAATCCGAGCTCACGGGCTACACTCGAGACCGTAGAACAGCACCCAACGGATCGCGACGACCTACTAGGGGAGAAGTGCACGCGTCCGAAGCCGGAGATGAACCGAAGGGAACAGCCAACGCGAACGTCGCCGTTTCCACAGTCAGTAAATCCCAACAACAGGCGCGAATGAATCTCCCCATTCGACCTTTCGGGTTTCTCAGGTTTACCCCTGAACGGTTTCACGTACTCTTGAACTCTCTCTTCAAAGTTCTTTTCAACTTTCCCTCACGGTACTTGTTCGCTATCGGTCTCGTGGTTATATTTAGCCTTAGATGGAGTTTACCACCCACTTAGGGCTGCACTCTCAAGCAACCCGACTCTAAGAAGAGATCCTCTAGCAAGCCGCAGCGGTCGCTACGGGCCTGGCACCCTCTATGGGCGATGGCCCCATTCAAGATGGACTTGAACGCGCCGCGAACTCGCCAGATAATGGATCCTTCCAAACACCACATCTCCCGGCGACCGGTTACGATCGCGGGATTCAGTGCTGGGCTAATCCCTGTTCGCTCGCCGCTACTAAGGGAATCCTAGTTAGTTTCTTTTCCTCCGCTTAATAATATGCTTAAATTCAGCGGGTAGTCTCACCTGTCCTGAGGTCGTATGTTCAAATCATCGAAACGTTCCGAAACTAACCTTTGGCGGCTCATAAAATCACGTACCTTACGCGAGGGAGTTAGCCTACTCAAAGGCGTCTATTAT
>NC_059508.1:30877812-30885312 GCF_914767665.1 Harmonia axyridis
GCATGTCGTTAACACCTAGTCCGCCTCGTCCGATCTATCTAAACAGTCTCGACGCACCCAACACTCTTTCAAAGTCGGATTACTCGGACTCAATCTGAAAATGGACCGATGCATGACGTCAACACTTAGCCCGCCTCGTCTGATCTATCTAAGCCATCTCGACCCACCCAACACGCCTTCCAAGTCGGATCACTCGGACTTCGATCTGAAAATCTCCGGACTCATTTTTATGAATATCCCCAGTCAGTAAGAACGTTATTTCGCCAATATATACCAACAATAAACCATATTCCAATAGCTGAACCAAAAATATAATTCCCGATCCAAACGTTCTGCATCGCCCAACGCGACCACCTTCCCTATATATGTCAGGAGAGCACAGGGTTCCCCTCCAGACAACACTTACGCTCTATCCCCGACTCTCGGTCGATCGATAGGCCAGGTCAGCGGTGTCTGTTTCGGCCGAAGCTCGGACTTTGGTCAAAATGTTCCGATACAAAATTTGAACCAAGATAGATACAGATATGATTCCTTCTTAAATATACGTTGATTATCGAACAGAATATGGTAAATATTTTGCGATGACCGAGGATTTCATGAATTTTTTTTTTTTTTCGAAAAAATTTTCTATTATCGGAATTTCCTCAAATTTCATTTGGTTGCCTCCTAATGCTTATTAAAAATGATAACCAACAATCAGAATCATTATTTATCATTTATTTCAATTTTTATAATGAAAAACGTTCACGTCCTTTCGCGCCTCTCGATCGTCGTTTACGTGATGCATCGGTCAGCCCTAGTTTACGTGGTGCATCGGTAAGATCGAGTTCACGTTCTGCATCGGTCTGCCCGAGTTTACGTGGTGCATCGGTAAGATCGAGATTACGTGGTGCATCGGTAAGATCGAGTTCACGTTCTGCATCGGTCTGCCTGAGTTTACGTGGTGCATCGGTATGATCGAGTTTACGTTCTGCATCGGTGTGATCTAGTTTACGTTGTGCATCGGTAAGATCGAGATTACGTGAAGCATCGGTATGATCGAGTTTACGTTCTGCATCGGTCTGGACTCTGAGATATATTTTCGACGTGAAAATGTTCCGATACAACTTTTGAACCAGGATAGTTAGAGAGATGATTTTTTCTGGGATGTACGTTGATTGGGGAATGGATTGTGGAAAATAACTTGCCATGACCGAGGTGTTCTCGAATTTTTTTTTTTTTTCGAAAAATATTTTCTGATTTTGGATTTCACTCAAATTTGATTTCGTTGCCTTCTAATGTGTTCTAAAAGAGTAAATCAGTAATCAGAATCGAAAAATATTTTTCGGATTTTTTTTTTTTTGAAAAAAAATTTTCTGATTTTGGAATTTCCTCAAATTTGATTTGGTTGCCTTCTAATGTGTTTTTAAAGCGTAAATCAGTAATCAGAATCAATATTCATTGTCGACTTTAATTTTTATAAGGAAAAATGTTCACGTCCTTAAACGCCTCCCCATCATTAGCCCGAGTCCAAGTCGATGTCAGTCCCGAGCGGACGGTGTCAGATACTACCTATCGCCCCGGTCTGGACTTGGCGAGGTATTTCGACGTGAAATGTTCCGATACAACTTTTGAACCAGGATAGTTAGAGAGATGATTTCTTCTATGTTGTACGTTGATTGTGGAATGGATTGTGGGAAATAACTTGCCATGACCCAGGTGTTCTTGAATTTTTTTTTTTTTCGAAAAAAATTTTCTGATCTTGAAATTTCCTCAAATCTGATTGCGTTGCCTTCTAATGTGTACTAAAAGAGTAAATCAGTAATCAGAATCAATATTCATTGTCGACTTTAATTTTTATAAGGAAAAATGTTCACGTCCTTAAACGCCTCTCCATCGTTACCCCGACTCCAAGACGATGTTAGACCGGAGCGGACGGTGTCAAATGCGACCGATCTCCCCGGTCTGGACTTAGCGAGATATTCCGACGTGAAATGTTCCGATACAAAAATTTAACTGTGATAGTTAGAGAGATGGTTCCTTTTGTGATGTACGTTGATTGTGTAATAGAATATGGAAATAAACTTGAGATGACCGAGGTCTTCTGGGATTTTTTTTTTTTTTCGAAAAATATTTTTCGATTTCGGAAATCCCTCAAATTTCATTGAGATATGTCCTAATGTGTTCTTAAAACTTAAATCAACAATCAGAATTAATATCCAAAAGTTATTTCATTTTTTATAAGGAAAAACGTTCACGTCCTTTCCGCTCCCAAAAAGTGAGATATCATAGAAAATATCGCTATATTTGTTGTTTACGGCCATACCACGCTGAAATTGCCAGTTCTCGTCAGAACACTGAAGCCAAGCAGCGTCGGGCGCGGTTAGTACTTGGATGGGTGACCGCTTGGGAACACCGCGTGCTGTAAGCTTTTTTTTTACGTTCTGCATCGGTCTGCCGAGATAACGTGGTGCATCGGTATGATCGAGTTTACGTTCTGCATCGGTAAGATCGAGATTACGTGATGCATCGGTAAGATTGAGATTACGTGGTGCATCGGTAAGATCGAGTTTACGTGGTGCATCGGTAAGATCCAATTCACGTTCTGCATCGGTAAGATCCAGTTCACGTGGTGCATCGGTAAGATCGAGATTACGTGGTGCATCGGTAAGATCGAGTTTA
The DNA here is from genome assembly GCF_914767665.1 of Harmonia axyridis. NCBI lineage: Eukaryota > Metazoa > Arthropoda > Insecta > Coleoptera > Coccinellidae > Harmonia > Harmonia axyridis. The sequence continues at coordinate 30,880,474 of NC_059508.1, forward strand.
CGTGGTGCATCGGTAAGATCCAATTCACGTTCTGCATCGGTAAGATCCAGTTCACGTGGTGCATCGGTAAGATTGAGATTACGTGGTGCATCGGTAAGATCGAGTTTACGTGGTGCATCGGTAAGATCCAGTTCACGTTCTGCATCGGTAAGATCCAGTTCACGTGGTGCATCGGTAAGATTGAGATTACGTGGTGCATCGGTAAGATCGAGTTTACGTGGTGCATCGGTAAGATCCAATTCACGTTCTGCATCGGTAAGATCCAGTTCACGTGGTGCATCGGTAAGATCGAGATTACGTGGTGCATCGGTAAGATCGAGTTTACGTGGTGCATCGGTAAGATCCAATTCACGTTCTGCATCGGTAAGATCCAGTTCACGTGGTGCATCGGTAAGATTGAGATTACGTGGTGCATCGGTAAGATCCAGTTCACGTGGTGCATCGGTAAGATGGAGATTACGTGGTGCATCGGTAAGATCGAGATTACGTGGTGCATCGGTAAGATCTACTTTACGTTCTGCATCGGTCTGCCCTTGTTTACGTGGTGCATCGGTAAGATCGAGATTACGTGAAGCATCGGTATGATCGAGTTTACGTTCTGCATCGGTCTGCCCGATATTACGTGGTGCATCGGTCTGCCCTAGTTTACGTGGTGCATCGGTTTGGACTTAGAGATATATTTTCGACGTGAAAATGTTCCGATACAACTTTTGAACCAGGATAGTTAGAGAGATGATTTTTTCTGGGATGTACGTGGATCGGGGAATGGATTGTGGGAAATAACTTGCCATGACCGAGGTGTCCTCGAATTTTTTTTTTTTTCGAAAAAAATTTTCTGATTGTGGAATTTTCTCAAATTTGATTTGGTTGCCTCCTAATGTGTTCTAAAAGAGTAAATCAGTAATCGGAATCGAAAAATATTTTTCGGATTTTTTTTTTTTTCGAAAAAAATTTTCTGATCGTGGAATTTCCTCAAATTCGATTTGGTTGCCTTCTAATGTGTTTTTAAAGCGTAAATCAGTAATCAGAATCAATATTCATTGTCGACTTTAATTTTTATAAGGAAAAATGTTCACGTCCTTAAACGCCTCCCCATCATCAGCCCGAGTCCAAGTCGATGTCAGTCCCGAGCGGACGGTGTCAGATACTACCTATCGCCGAGGTCTGGACTTGGCGAGATATTACGACGTGAAATGTTCCGATACAACTTTTGAACCAGGATAGTTAGAGAGATGATTTCTTCTATGTTGTACGTTGATTGTGGAATGAAATACGGAAAATAACTCGCCATGACCGAGGTGATTACGATTTTTTTTTTTTTTCGAAAAAAATTTTCTGATCGTGGAATTTTCTCAAATTTGATTTGGTTGCCTCCTTATATGTTCTAGTAGCGATAATCAACAATCAGAATCAAAATCCATGGTCGGGTTTGATTTTTATAAGGAAAAATGTTCACGTCCTTTTTTACAACCCCGACTCATTGACGATGTTAGAACCGAGCCGGCGGTGTCAGATACGACCGATCGCCCCGGTCCCGATCGTCATTTACGTTGTGCATCGGTCTGCCCGAGATTACGTGGTGCATCGGTATGATCGAGTTTACGTGGTGCATCGGTAAGATCCAATTCACGTTCTGCATCGGTAAGATCCAATTCACGTTCTGCATCGGTAAGATCCAGTTCACGTGGTGCATCGGTAAGATGGAGATTACGTGGTGCATCGGTAAGATCGAGATTACGTGGTGCATCGGTAAGATCTACTTTACGTTCTGCATCGGTCTGCCCTTGTTTACGTGGTGCATCGGTAAGATCGAGATTACGTGAAGCATCGGTATGATCGAGTTTACGTTCTGCATCGGTCTGCCCGATATTACGTGGTGCATCGGTCTGCCCTAGTTTACGTGGTGCATCGGTTTGGACTTAGAGATATATTTTCGACGTGAAAATGTTCCGATACAACTTTTGAACCAGGATAGTTAGAGAGATGATTTTTTCTGGGATGTACGTGGATCGGGGAATGGATTGTGGGAAATAACTTGCCATGACCGAGGTGTCCTCGAATTTTTTTTTTTTTCGAAAAAAATTTTCTGATTGTGGAATTTTCTCAAATTTGATTTGGTTGCCTCCTAATGTGTTCTAAAAGAGTAAATCAGTAATCGGAATCGAAAAATATTTTTCGGATTTTTTTTTTTTTCGAAAAAAATTTTCTGATCGTGGAATTTCCTCAAATTCGATTTGGTTGCCTTCTAATGTGTTTTTAAAGCGTAAATCAGTAATCAGAATCAATATTCATTGTCGACTTTAATTTTTATAAGGAAAAATGTTCACGTCCTTAAACGCCTCCCCATCATCAGCCCGAGTCCAAGTCGATGTCAGTCCCGAGCGGACGGTGTCAGATACTACCTATCGCCGAGGTCTGGACTTGGCGAGATATTACGACGTGAAATGTTCCGATACAACTTTTGAACCAGGATAGTTAGAGAGATGATTTCTTCTATGTTGTACGTTGATTGTGGAATGAAATACGGAAAATAACTCGCCATGACCGAGGTGATTACGATTTTTTTTTTTTTTCGAAAAAAATTTTCTGATCGTGGAATTTTCTCAAATTTGATTTGGTTGCCTCCTTATATGTTCTAGTAGCGATAATCAACAATCAGAATCAAAATCCATGGTCGGGTTTGATTTTTATAAGGAAAAATGTTCACGTCCTTTTTTACAACCCCGACTCATTGACGATGTTAGAACCGAGCCGGCGGTGTCAGATACGACCGATCGCCCCGGTCCCGATCGTCATTTACGTTGTGCATCGGTCTGCCCGAGATTACGTGGTGCATCGGTATGATCGAGTTTACGTGGTGCATCGGTAAGATCCAATTCACGTTCTGCATCGGTAAGATCCAATTCACGTTCTGCATCGGTAAGATCCAGTTCACGTGGTGCATCGGTAAGATGGAGATTACGTGGTGCATCGGTAAGATCGAGATTACGTGGTGCATCGGTAAGATCTACTTTACGTTCTGCATCGGTCTGCCCTTGTTTACGTGGTGCATCGGTAAGATCGAGATTACGTGAAGCATCGGTATGATCGAGTTTACGTTCTGCATCGGTCTGCCCGATATTACGTGGTGCATCGGTCTGCCCTAGTTTACGTGGTGCATCGGTTTGGACTTAGAGATATATTTTCGACGTGAAAATGTTCCGATACAACTTTTGAACCAGGATAGTTAGAGAGATGATTTTTTCTGGGATGTACGTGGATCGGGGAATGGATTGTGGGAAATAACTTGCCATGACCGAGGTGTCCTCGAATTTTTTTTTTTTTCGAAAAAAATTTTCTGATTGTGGAATTTTCTCAAATTTGATTTGGTTGCCTCCTAATGTGTTCTAAAAGAGTAAATCAGTAATCGGAATCGAAAAATATTTTTCGGATTTTTTTTTTTTTCGAAAAAAATTTTCTGATCGTGGAATTTCCTCAAATTCGATTTGGTTGCCTTCTAATGTGTTTTTAAAGCGTAAATCAGTAATCAGAATCAATATTCATTGTCGACTTTAATTTTTATAAGGAAAAATGTTCACGTCCTTAAACGCCTCCCCATCATCAGCCCGAGTCCAAGTCGATGTCAGTCCCGAGCGGACGGTGTCAGATACTACCTATCGCCGAGGTCTGGACTTGGCGAGATATTACGACGTGAAATGTTCCGATACAACTTTTGAACCAGGATAGTTAGAGAGATGATTTCTTCTATGTTGTACGTTGATTGTGGAATGAAATACGGAAAATAACTCGCCATGACCGAGGTGATTACGATTTTTTTTTTTTTTCGAAAAAAATTTTCTGATCGTGGAATTTTCTCAAATTTGATTTGGTTGCCTCCTTATATGTTCTAGTAGCGATAATCAACAATCAGAATCAAAATCCATGGTCGGGTTTGATTTTTATAAGGAAAAATGTTCACGTCCTTTTTTACAACCCCGACTCATTGACGATGTTAGAACCGAGCCGGCGGTGTCAGATACGACCGATCGCCCCGGTCCCGATCGTCATTTACGTTGTGCATCGGTCTGCCCGAGATTACGTGGTGCATCGGTCTGGACTTAGAGATATATTTTCGACGTGAAAATGTTCCGATACAACTTTTGAACTAGGATAGTTAGAGAGATGATTTTTTCTGGGATGTACGTTGATTGGGGAATGGATTGTGGGAAATAACTTGCCATGACCGAGGTGTTCTCGAATTTTTTTTTTTTTTTCGAAAAAAATTTTCTGATTGTGGAATTTTCTCAAATTTGATTTGGTTGCCTCCTAATGTGTTCTAATAGCGATAATCAACAATCAGAATCAAAATCCATGGTCGGGTTTGATTTTTATAAGGAATAATGTTCACGTCCTTTTTCGCCTATGTTCTTTTTCGACGTGAAAAGTTCCGATACAACTTTTGAACCAGGATAGTTAGAGAGATGATTTTTTCTGGGATGTATGTTGATTGACGTACGAAACTTGGAAAAAAAATAGAAAAGACCGAGGTACTCTAGAAAAAAAATTTATTGAAAATATTTTTTTGATTTCGGAATTAATTCGAAATTCATTCAGATGTCTTCTATCAATATCGCGAAAGAAAAATCAATAATCAGAATCGATATTCATCTAAGATTATTTCCTTTTGGATTGTGTTAACATTCGGTACGATCTTGTCTACGTGATGCATCGGTTTGTTTCTCGGCTCTTGTGAGCAAGTTGGACACTCGAGACGGCCTCCATCGATCGGATTAGGCGGGCTTTAATGTTAACGTGCTGCATCGGTGTGATCTTGTTTACGTCATGCATCGGTATAGCTTT
>NC_059508.1:30892233-30894733 GCF_914767665.1 Harmonia axyridis
TGGTGCATCGGTCTGCCCTAGTTTACGTGGTGCATCGGTTTGGACTTAGAGATATATTTTCGACGTGAAAATGTTCCGATACAACTTTTGAACCAGGATAGTTAGAGAGATGATTTTTTCTGGGATGTACGTGGATCGGGGAATGGATTGTGGGAAATAACTTGCCATGACCGAGGTGTCCTCGAATTTTTTTTTTTTTCGAAAAAAATTTTCTGATTGTGGAATTTTCTCAAATTTGATTTGGTTGCCTCCTAATGTGTTCTAAAAGAGTAAATCAGTAATCGGAATCGAAAAATATTTTTCGGATTTTTTTTTTTTTCGAAAAAAATTTTCTGATCGTGGAATTTCCTCAAATTCGATTTGGTTGCCTTCTAATGTGTTTTTAAAGCGTAAATCAGTAATCAGAATCAATATTCATTGTCGACTTTAATTTTTATAAGGAAAAATGTTCACGTCCTTAAACGCCTCCCCATCATCAGCCCGAGTCCAAGTCGATGTCAGTCCCGAGCGGACGGTGTCAGATACTACCTATCGCCGAGGTCTGGACTTGGCGAGATATTACGACGTGAAATGTTCCGATACAACTTTTGAACCAGGATAGTTAGAGAGATGATTTCTTCTATGTTGTACGTTGATTGTGGAATGAAATACGTAAAATAACTCGCCATGACCGAGGTGATTACGATTTTTTTTTTTTTTCGAAAAAAATTTTCTGATCGTGGAATTTTCTCAAATTTGATTTGGTTGCCTCCTTATATGTTCTAGTAGCGATAATCAACAATCAGAATCAAAATCCATGGTCGGGTTTGATTTTTATAAGGAAAAATGTTCACGTCCTTTTTTACAACCCCGACTCATTGACGATGTTAGAACCGAGCCGGCGGTGTCAGATACGACCGATCGCCCCGGTCCCGATCGTCATTTACGTTGTGCATCGGTCTGCCCGAGATTACGTGGTGCATCGGTATGATCGAGTTTACGTGGTGCATCGGTAAGATCCAATTCACGTTCTGCATCGGTAAGATCCAATTCACGTTCTGCATCGGTAAGATCCAGTTCACGTGGTGCATCGGTAAGATGGAGATTACGTGGTGCATCGGTAAGATCGAGATTACGTGGTGCATCGGTAAGATCTACTTTACGTTCTGCATCGGTCTGCCCTTGTTTACGTGGTGCATCGGTAAGATCGAGATTACGTGAAGCATCGGTATGATCGAGTTTACGTTCTGCATCGGTCTGCCCGATATTACGTGGTGCATCGGTCTGCCCTAGTTTACGTGGTGCATCGGTTTGGACTTAGAGATATATTTTCGACGTGAAAATGTTCCGATACAACTTTTGAACCAGGATAGTTAGAGAGATGATTTTTTCTGGGATGTACGTGGATCGGGGAATGGATTGTGGGAAATAACTTGCCATGACCGAGGTGTCCTCGAATTTTTTTTTTTTTCGAAAAAAATTTTCTGATTGTGGAATTTTCTCAAATTTGATTTGGTTGCCTCCTAATGTGTTCTAAAAGAGTAAATCAGTAATCGGAATCGAAAAATATTTTTCGGATTTTTTTTTTTTTCGAAAAAAATTTTCTGATCGTGGAATTTCCTCAAATTCGATTTGGTTGCCTTCTAATGTGTTTTTAAAGCGTAAATCAGTAATCAGAATCAATATTCATTGTCGACTTTAATTTTTATAAGGAAAAATGTTCACGTCCTTAAACGCCTCCCCATCATCAGCCCGAGTCCAAGTCGATGTCAGTCCCGAGCGGACGGTGTCAGATACTACCTATCGCCGAGGTCTGGACTTGGCGAGATATTACGACGTGAAATGTTCCGATACAACTTTTGAACCAGGATAGTTAGAGAGATGATTTCTTCTATGTTGTACGTTGATTGTGGAATGAAATACGGAAAATAACTCGCCATGACCGAGGTGATTACGATTTTTTTTTTTTTTCGAAAAAAATTTTCTGATCGTGGAATTTTCTCAAATTTGATTTGGTTGCCTCCTTATATGTTCTAGTAGCGATAATCAACAATCAGAATCAAAATCCATGGTCGGGTTTGATTTTTATAAGGAAAAATGTTCACGTCCTTTTTTACAACCCCGACTCATTGACGATGTTAGAACCGAGCCGGCGGTGTCAGATACGACCGATCGCCCCGGTCCCGATCGTCATTTACGTTGTGCATCGGTCTGCCCGAGATTACGTGGTGCATCGGTCTGGACTTAGAGATATATTTTCGACGTGAAAATGTTCCGATACAACTTTTGAACTAGGATAGTTAGAGAGATGATTTTTTCTGGGATGTACGTTGATTGGGGAATGGATTGTGGGAAATAACTTGCCATGACCGAGGTGTTCTCGAATTTTTTTTTTTTTTTCGAAAAAAATTTTCTGATTGTGGAATTTTCTCAAATTTGATTTGGTTGCCTCCTAATGTGTTCTAATAGCGATAATCAACAATCAGAATCAAAATCCATGGTCGGGTTTGATTTTTATAAG
>NC_059508.1:30899733-30909733 GCF_914767665.1 Harmonia axyridis
CCAAAGAAACGGTCCTAAGACCGATCCTTGGGGGCACCCCCGGTCGACTGGTCTTCTGTAGATGCACTCGCCTTGGCTGAAAATAATTTTCCTGTCAGATAGGAAAGATTTTATTAGTAGATAATATGTGTGGCTAGGCAGTGCAGATCTGAGCCTGCGGAGAACTGCTGGCCACCACATGTTGTCAAAAGCACCGTCTATGTCGACAAATAAGCCAGCCACGTATGGCTGTGTGGAATTTCTTGCGAAATTCACGACGCGTCTGACCGCGTCTTCTGTAGACCTGCCAGAACGAAAGCCGAACTGAGAGTCGTGTTCCTGACCGGAATCTTTGTAGATTGGCGAGATTCGAGTTAGTAAGAGTCGTTCTAAGAGTTTGCCCATTTCGTTGAGAAGACAAACCGGGCGATACGATTTCGCATCGTCAGGCTGCCGACCCTTCGATTTGAGCAGAAGACAGATTCTCCCCGTCTTCCATGCCTTCGGAAATATGCATAACCTCAGACATGAGTTGTACAACGACAACAGAACATCGGGATGGGAGTCGAACACCCTTTTGAGAATGAACCCTGTTAAGGAGTCAGGCCCGGGCGCACAGTTTTTACGTGTGGCCAGGAGAGCTCGCCCTAGCTCATCCATCTCAAAGGGGTCCGGGGTGGGTAGGAGGGTCCCCGGGGGGACCGATGCTGCTGAATTTCGTACTGCGACTTGGACTAAAGTGTCCTCCTCACAGTTATCGCTCGGTAGTAGTTTCGCGAGGATAGTCTTGGCTGTGTCCAGCCAAGTAGTTGTGTAAGAACCGCGTTCGGTTCTTACAGCAGAAAGTGTAGTGGGAGCGGTTATCCGCTCCGTCACGATTTTATAGGATGAGGACCATGGTCCTCTTTGTGATTCTGTTTCAACGAATCTTTGCCAGTTTTGAAATTTAGCCTGACGAATCGCGGCTGTGTAGATGTTATTTGCGTGCCTAACGGACGCTAGATGCTGCATTATGACATCTGTGCCCTCTCCCCAGCGTCGCGCTCGACGCAACCCCTTCCTTTTACGGTTAAGGTCAGTCTTGAGCGAGCTAAGTCGTGGGTTCCACCATCCAAGCCCGCGATTTCTGCGAGTGGAGGTAGATATTGATGCCATAGCGGATAAAAATATGGCTTTGGTCAGGGACTTAACGACCCTATCCAGCTCAGTTTCATTCTGACATAGAAGATTGACGTCATGAAGACGCCGGTCTAATTCGGACTCGAACAGGTCCCAGTCCGCGTTCCTAGGAACGAATCTCGGGGTGTTCGGGTCAAGATATGGGATTCTATTCTCAAATTGGCTCGAGCCTATCTCGAAGAAAATAGGTCGATGATCTGATGTAGACCAATTCTCCCGCACCGACCAGCCTTGGACGAAATCCGCCGCATTGGGGGTAGCGAGAGTGAGGTCGATATTTGATTCACCATTTGAAGAGGCGAATGTGGCCGGAAAACCAGCTGAATTGAGGACGATGAGGCCAGAACGGTCGACAAAGTCCTCAAGAAGAGAGCCACGATAGTCTCTATGGCTAGAGAACCAAAGTGGCGACTTGGCATTGGAGTCCATGCATATGAGAACCCTTTTGCCCCTGTTATGTGTTAGAATAGAATCCAGCTTATGTAAAAATGGGTCAATGTCTAAGCTGAATTGGCAATAGACATTGACCAGGATAAATGATATTTTATCGAATTGTATGGTAGCCACAGTGATATTTGGTTCTGACAAGTTACCTAGCAGAATAACGTTTAAGTGAGGGTTAAATACTGCAATAACAGATCCGATTGGATCTTGGGGCACGCGTAAAAGGCGTGCACGCAAACCGAGTCCCCTCACCTCGCCGAAGGCGTGGTAAGGTTCCTGTATTAAGGCTATATCTATATTTTTCGTGTTCATCAGATTTGAGATCTCCGCCGATACGGCGGCAGATCTCTGGGCATTTATCTGTATTAATTTTAGGCCGTGGCCTTGAATTTAGTGCTCGAGGTGTCTATCTTCGATATGAAGTCCTCGAGCGCTTTCCTATACTCCGGGCAAGCTTTGTCGCTTGCCGGGTGGTCCGAGTTTTTGTTCCCCTTTTGCTTGCAGTTAATACAGCAAGCGGGGTTTTCTTCCTTGGCGCATTCCGAGACGGAATGGCCTTTACAGGCGCAGTGTGAGCAGAGAGGAACCTCTGCGCTGCACCTGAGTGCTGTGTGCTTAAAGGATTGGCACATTTTGCACCTTGAAATTCTTGCGTGCTCGTAAGCACGATAAGATCGGAGCCCCACGTACGCTCTGCCCTGACGGGTGATCGCGCTCGTGAGACATGCCGGTGCGGATACGACAATCTTCTGTGTCGATGTCTCCGAAGGAAATTTAAAAATCACCTTCGTCGCCAACTTCACAGCAGACGGATCAAACTGATCCGGAAGATTCTTTTCGATAATCTCGTCTATGAGATCATCTACTTTTGTGTCCTTAGACACGTCATGCAACATGATTCTCGGAAGAATCTTTCTTGGAGTTTGAAACTCGATATTATGCTTGTCAAGAGATGCCTTGACAAGATCGTGATCCTTCTGCGATGCGCAGACGATAAGGATGTCTCCTGACTTCACTTTTGTAGTGAATCGGATCTTTGCCGAGGGGGCCTCTTTACGGAGGGCCTCTTTTATAGATGATTGGATCTTAGAAGAATCCTTTCCTCTTGCCTTTACATATAGAGGAGAGTCGCTCTGCGGTCTTGGCTTAGGTAATGGAGTGGGACGGGATGTAGGGGTAGGAGTGGCCGCTGTGACTCTCGCGTACGAGGGTCGGGCCACTGTCTTATTAGCAGACTGAAGAGAGGCGCAAACCTCCTCCAGCCTACTCCTCTCTTGTAGGCGCCCCTTGAGAGAGGCGTTTTCCAAGCGAGTTGACATTAACAAGCGCTCTAGTTCGGTAAACCTGTCAAGGATGAACCGACGTTGAGCGCTTGCGACCTTGTGGTTCACGTCATAGAGGTATTCCTCTAGCGTGGACCTAATCGCCGAGCTCGTAAGCTCTTCGGGGATTGGGGGAAGGGAAGGCTCTTTCCGCTTCGCTTCCGGCGTTGCCGCCGGTGCGCTAGTTAAAGTGCCTGTAGTTTGTTGTCTGGTTTTCACACCAGACATGATGGGAGAGGAAGTTGCCTTCCTTGTCAAGAACGCGATCACGCCCGATACGTTCGCGTGAACGAACGACAACGGAACGAGACCGGCCTCGGAACAGCGCGCCACTCTACGCGCTTGGTTCGAGAACACCGTGACAGTCGCAGCCACTAGAGCAGACGACGCACGCGTTCCGCCTTACCGAGTAAGTAAAGAAACGATGAAAGTAGTGGTATTTCACTGTTGATGTTTCCATCTCCCACTTATGCTACACCTCTCATGTCTCCTTACAGTGCCAGACTAGAGTCAAGCTCAACAGGGTCTTCTTTCCCCGCTAATTTTTCCAAGCCCGTTCCCTTGGCAGTGGTTTCGCTAGATAGTAGGTAGGGACAGTGAGAATCTCGTTAATCCATTCATGCGCGTCACTAATTAGATGACGAGGCATTTGGCTACCTTTTTTTTTTTTTTTTTTTTTTTTTTTTTTTTTTGTGGCGTTAGACAACACGAAGTCGTCACTTCACCACAAGAGGTGGGAATCTATTAAAGACACCCCGCCGCAGCGGCGAACGGGGTAGTGTGAGACTCTCCCTTATCGAGACAAAGGCCTACTCACTAAACCCACCTCTTCTCATACCATACATACAATGTAATCCCTATGGTACGGACGCCTCTATTACTCTCCAGGCGGATTTGAGTTGTTGTGGGTGGAGGTTGCCCAGAATCGATCGATATGCCCCAGACAATGTCTTCAGCCTACGCCGCTTCTAGTGGGTGGAACGTATGGGCGGTGTCTAGCTGTTGATCGACACCAAGTGTTCCAGTTCATGGAGGACCCTAATAGGATCCTCGTGGTCATGCCTGCTATGAGGCCCAGGGGGACATTCATACCGTTTGTTAGATCGTCAATCGATTTCGCAGACCATACGCCCCGCCAGGAGGCAGTACAGCCGGAGACCTTTATGCTGGATAGTGGCGTGCCCGTGAGTTTGGCGACCGCAGTCTTAATTGGGGCTTGATCGTATTTCGCCACTTTTGTCGCATTGGTCATATCGAGAGGCGGTCCTCCAGAGACGATTTGAACGTCCGTCACCCAAGTAACATCGGGTGTCACTATTACAAGGTCGGGAATTTTCTTACCTAATTCGGTCTTTAGGTGTGGCTCCTTGTAGACTTTTAATCTCTTATTTTTGAAGAAACCTTCGAGCATATTGACCACGGCATTGTGCCGCCTGACCCTGCCGTCATGGCTTTTGGGGCAGACTTGGATCACATGAGCTGTGGTCTCATCTCTATCACATCCATTCCGACACCTAATGGCGTCAGGTGGACGAGGCTGTCCACGAGTGGTTCTTACACGAGATGGTAGTGTGTTTATATGTACGCGGTGGTATTGTATGTAGTCCCTCCCAGGAATACCACCGGAGGTCGTATCGATCCACCGAGTCGAGGCAAAGCACGTCCTACTCTCCCTCAACTCTTTTCCATCGTTAGCAGAATATAATCTTTGCGACCAATAGGTCTCTCGACTAGCCTTGGAATAAAGTCTATCCCCAAATCGAGATAGGACTTTCTCAGCCCAGGCGATCCTGTTTTGAGTCCAAGGTAGGGAACCAGCTGATCGCGCGGAACCGGACGATGACAGTCGCAGGCTCAAGAGCCTGGCCCGCATCATTCCCGGTATCTGCGTTTCGAAGTTAGGTAGACCGAGACCACCACTCTTACAAGGAGCATGAAAATAGCCGATGGGAACGTCCTTTGGGAACTGTAACCAGCGCCTAACACTAGCCCTCAGCTGTAGGTCCAAGAGCCTAAGCGTTCCAACCGTACACCCAGACAGTATCAACGAGTGATATAGCCTGGGTACCAGAAAGTAACGCAGGATCTTCAGTCTCTGCTGCGGTTTCAGTGGTGCTGCTGAGATCATTTTCAACTCTTTTTCTAGAGAGAATTTCACCTTTCGTGTTCCACCTGGAGACAATTGCACGCCTAAACACGTCCAGTAATCTGTTGGGCCTAACTGGGGTATCAGGGGACCGTCTTTTTCCAGGCGAAACCGTGGCGTGGTGAGAACTTTCATTTTTTGTTCCTTTCCAGAGGGAACTAATGAAACAGCTGTACATTTGCTAGTGTTAAATGTTAAGCCACTGGTTCGGGCTGCGTTCTGGATAGCCCTAGTTGCCAAGTCCATTCCCGGGGCTGTCCCGGTAATAATGGCGATGTCATCTGCATAAGCCACCGCATTAATGCGATCGCCTCCTACATCGTAGCCAACTTCGGATGGGATTGCCTGCAAGAGAGAGTTGGCAACCAACGAAAACAAAATAGTTGACATTGGGTCGCCTTGTCGCACTCCTCTCTTCACTTGAATCGTTCCCGACCGCTGCCCATTACACTCCAAGACTGTCGTACTTTTTGCGTAAGTGGTAACAACGTACTCGACTATACAGGACGGGAGACCTGCCTCTACCATTGCCTTTCGTATTGCATGGTGACTTACCGAGTCAAACGCTTTGGCGACGTCAAGGGAGACCAGATGAATCTGTTTAAGATGCTGGCGAGCATGTTGGAGGACTGCAGCTAGGATAGCCACATTCTCCGCACACCCGTCTTCCAAACACCTTTGTCTCTCATCGATAACCTCCGCAGAATAGATACGGCGCGCCAGTATTTTGTGTAGCTGACGCACAATCACCGATGTAATACTAATCGGCCGGTAGTTCTCGGGCATTCCTCCGTGCTTTTTGGGCACAAAAATCGTCCTGCTAGTCAGGAGTGTTGCGGGAAAGGATCCCATGTGAAGTATGAGGTTGTAAAACACCGCACGGTGTTTACAAGGTACTCTCTTCCACATAGACGTTGTTACACCATCAATACCTGTGGCTGTGTTCAGAGGAGTATTATTCGTAGCGATCTCTTCCTCCGTGATGGGGATCGCCACAGCCTCCTTTGTGACTGCGCTCACCACCGGAGCATTATCGACTGGAGCAGATGACGTTGTTAGGATCGGCTCCCAATGTTCATACATTAGGTTGAGATCCGGCACTTCATCTTTCTGCTCGCCGTCAATCACAAATTTGGCAGCCCGAGACATATTCTTTTTACAGAGTTCTTGTACTCGGGCATACTCCTGGCGTCTTCGATGCTGTCTGTTCGAAGCACGCTTTGGCTTGGCCCCGTGTGGCTTCGCCTGTTTTTTAGCCGTATTGCCGTATGATGTAACTGCGGCCTTCAACCATTCAACGACCATTTCTGCAGGGTCTTCGCCTCTTTGCGCGACGTCGACCATCCTCTCCAGAATCTCCTGGCCACGATATCGTGGGCCCTCGAGAGTTCCTAGCAGCACGGCAGCCGCACCCAAAAAGGGCGAGGTTCTGCGATCGTTGGTTGCAGGGCATACCGGAGGAGGATCTTCTACTTGAGGATACTGATCAGACCTTTCGGTTAGATTCTGTAACAGGCCTCGATAGGCCTGAGACTTCCTCATATTTGAAATCCCCTGTGGTGTTCTATCAGGCAGAACGTGTTCGGAGAGGTGGATGTTTAGGAATTTAACTTTCTGCCCGCCCCGATCGCAATGATCGTGGTTGAGAATGTATGTCTCCTCTGCAGCCACCAACCTGAGTTCCTCCTGCAAGTAGGGCTTCCTTCTCCGGCCAATCTTAATTTCCGAATTGGCGATGTCTGGATGTACATGACGCCGATGTTGACCCAGTCCAATCTTGGTTGCAAAGCTGCTACCGCAATTTGGACACTGAAAGTTGGGATTTTCCGTCTCCCCGAAAGGCACGTCATCAGGAGGTTCTTCACTGATATGAGAAGCAACAGATCTAGTCTCTCCTAGGTTCCCACCACCATCATTGGGACCGTCCTCGGATTGACTAGCTTCGCCCCCCGTACCAAGAAGCATCTCCCTAGTTTCCTTTTCGGATTGATTTCTTGCCTCCCCTTGGGATCCACCAGTTGGTATCTCACCGGTTCTTAAAGAAGTACTAATCTCACCTAGGTAGGCACCATTGCTAGCCCCGCCATGGGTTCGAGTTTTCCCCCTTTCGTCCCCTAGAGGTCGCCCTCTGGTCACCTCATCAGTTTGGTCCTCCCCTTGGGGCCCACCAGTTGGTATCTCTTGAGTTCTTAAAGGAGTGTTACTCTCCCCTAGGCAGGCACCATTGCTAGCCCCGCCACCAGTTCGAGTTTTCTCGCTTTCGTCCCTTAGAGGTCGCCCTCTGGTCACCTCATCAGTTTGGTCATCTCCTCTTTCAGTGCAAGCACCTTCCCTTAGAGAGTCTCTATTACTAGTCCCCTCATGAGTTTGTGCGCTCGCTGGGCCCACCTCACTTAGAGGCCTACCGTCTTCGGGTCCCTCACCGGTTCGAAGAAAATCACTGGTCTCCCCTAAGCTCCCGCTATCGGTTCGACCAGATTCTCCCATCTCCCCTAGAGGTGTCCCTCCGGTTACCTCTCCAGATCGGTGAATCTCAGGATCTTTTTGGTGATCATCATCCCCTAGAGAATCTCCAAGTCTGATTATCTCGTTGGTTATAATGATCACCGAGCCCACCCCTCTTCGAGGCCTACATTTAGGTATCTCACCGGTTCGTAGGGCGTCCCCAGTCTCCCCTGAGCTTCCGCTTTTGGTTTGACTAGATCTTCCCTCTTCCCCTAGAGGTCGCCCTCCTGTTACCTGCCCAGAACGGTGGACTCTGCCTTCGCTGTGGCCGTTCTCCCCTAAAAGAACGGTCACTGGGTTCATCATACCTTGAGGCCCACTAGCCGGTATTTCACCGGTTCTAGTCACCTCATCAGAATGGTGAACTCCCCCATATGTGCGACCACACTCGCTTAGAGTATTACTATTGCTAGATTCCTCACTGGCTTGCATGGCCGCTGAACTTCCCTCTCCCAGAGGTTGTCTATCATCAGGTCCCTCATCAGTTTGACGGTTATCACTAGTCTCCCCTGTGTTTCCACTATCAGATCGACTAGATTCTCCCCTCTCCCCTTGAGGTCTCCCTCCGTACGCCTCTTTGGATCGGTGGGTTCGCATATGGTTTGCTAGGCCTCTTGCACTCGGTAGTGCTCTTTTGCATAGCAGGCAAGCGAACTTGCCGCCAGAAGTGTCGCGGGCCGAAGCCACTGTCTGCGACGGTGATACTAGGCCAGGGTTCCGAAGTCCCCGGCGTTGGCCTTTCGGCCGATAATTTCTATTTTCTTTATCAAACGCTAGTATCAGGTGATGCGTGAGGGTAGCAATCCCCCACGCACCCGAAGCCGAAGCTTCTGATACCCCTCTCATTTACCATGTTATAGCGTCTACCTCCTACGAGGCAGAGAGCTGGCCATTTGTGTGGGCTGCACACTTGACGCTATAGGCCGATGCATGACGTGAAGGGGTCCTTAAAAAAAAAAAAATTTTAAGGCGTCATGCCTCCTGAGTCTAAAAGACTCCGTAACTACGCCCATCCCCTCCAGAGGTTTTTGCCGAATACATGATACGTCTCTAGTACATAGTACAAGCGAGTACTATGAAGTTGGAGTGTCTTCCCGCCAGAGGCGTGTAGTTTTTGCCAATGACCAACTGTTGAGCACCATATACCTCAGAAGGACCACCCTCACACACCGAATTTTCGGACTGTCTTCTAAGCGACAAGAAGATGCCCTAGACCAAATGCAAAGAGCTAAATCCAACGTTGATACAGGCACCCACGAATCATATACAGGCCCCCTGGGCGGTTCAGGGAGATGTCCGAGGGATCTCTGTCATCGGGTTCTGAGAGAACCCGCGCTAAGAAGGCACGCCCGAACATCCACCCATTCATGGTGTGCCAGGGCTACACCTGACCACCACTTGTTGAGTCATAGTCTTCCCGGAAGATAGCGTCGGCTTATTACGCTACCCGCTATAGTATACTTAGCCACTCCGAGGAGTGTTACCAGCGGGACCTATAGGAGGTGATACTACAACTTGGGTCTGAGAGGCTATGAGTCGCATCAGACCCCGCAACTACGCCTATCTTTCACTCGTAATTCCGACAATATGCACCACATATCTACCACCTATATACCACATCATGGTCGGGTTTCGGGAAATCAAGGGGTGTTCGCGAACCCAGCAAACCAACCACTTCTTAAGGAGACTGAACACGAGTGATCAACCGATCGCGGGAACCACCGAGGGAGAGACAATGAAGTCTCCTAACTCACTCTTGTTATCCCAATGGACTGGTAACACCGAGGGAGAGACAATGAAGTCTCCTAACTCACTCTTGTTATCCCAATGGACCGGTAACACCGAGGGAGAGACAATGAAGTCTCCTAACTCACTCTTGTTACCCCAATGGACTGGTAACACCGAGGGAGAGACAATGAAGTCTCCTAACTCACTCTTGTTATCCCAATGGACCGGTAACACCGAGGGAGAGACAATGAAGTCTCCTAACTCACTCTTGTTACCCCAATGGACCGGTAGCACCGAGGGAGAGACAATGAAGTCTCCTAACTCACTCTTGTTACCCCAATGGACTGGTAAAACCGAGGGAGAGACAATGAAGTCTCCTAACTCACTCTTGTTATCCCAATGGACCGGTAACACCGAGGGAGAGACAATGAAGTCTCCTAACTCACTCCTGTTACCCCAATGGACTGGTAACACCGAGGGAGAGACAATGAAGTCTCCTAACTCACTCTTGTTATCCCAATGGACCGGTAACACCGAGGGAGAGACAATGAAGTCTCCTAACTCACTCTTGTTACCCCAATGGAACGGTAACACATTCATGTTAGCCGACCTGTTCCTTAAGAGAGTCATAGTTACTCCCGCCGTTTACCCGCGCTTTTTTGAATTTCTTCACGTTGACATTCAGAGCACTGGGCAG
>NC_059508.1:30917233-30922233 GCF_914767665.1 Harmonia axyridis
AATATCCAAAAGCTTATCGAAAAATAAATTACTCAACTTTTACGTGAAGAATCGTTCACCCAAACCTTATCCCCTATATATGTCAGGAGAACCCAAGGTTCCCCTCCAGACACGATTTAGCAAACTTTTCCCGATCGATCCGACCCACCGAGGCCGTCTCGACCGTCCGCTGCGCCTACTAGGGCCGATTTCTTCGGACTCCGATCAGAAAATATACCGATGCATGTCGTTAACACCTAGTCCGCCTCGTCCGATCTATCTAAACAGTCTCGACGCACCCAACACTCTTTCAAAGTCGGATTACTCGGACTCAATCTGAAAATGGACCGATGCATGACGTCAACACATAGCCCGCCTCGTCTGATCTATCTAAGCCATCTCGACCCACCCAACACGCCTTCCAAGTCGGATCACTCGGACTTCGATCTGAAAATCTCCGGACTCATTTTTATGAATATCCCCAGTCAGTAAGAACGTTATTTCGCCAATATATACCAACAATAAACCATATTCCAATAGCTGAACCAAAAATATAATTCCCGATCCAAACGTTCTGCATCGCCCAACGCGACCACCTTCCCTATATATGTCAGGAGAGCACAGGGTTCCCCTCCAGACAACACTTACGCTCTATCCCCGACTCTCGGTCGATCGATAGGCCAGGTCAGCGGTGTCTGTTTCGGCCGAAGCTCGGACTTTGGTCAAAATGTTCCGATACAAAATTTGAACCAAGATAGATACAGATATGATTCCTTCTTAAATATACGTTGATTATCGAACAGAATATGGTAAATATTTTGCGATGACCGAGGATTTCATGAATTTTTTTTTTTTTTCGAAAAAATTTTCTATTATCGGAATTTCCTCAAATTTCATTTGGTTGCCTCCTAATGCTTATTAAAAATGATAACCAACAATCAGAATCATTATTTATCATTTATTTCAATTTTTATAATGAAAAACGTTCACGTCCTTTCGCGCCTCTCGATCGTCGTTTACGTGATGCATCGGTCAGCCCTAGTTTACGTGGTGCATCGGTAAGATCGAGTTCACGTTCTGCATCGGTCTGCCCGAGTTTACGTGGTGCATCGGTAAGATCGAGATTACGTGGTGCATCGGTAAGATCGAGTTCACGTTCTGCATCGGTCTGCCTGAGTTTACGTGGTGCATCGGTATGATCGAGTTTACGTTCTGCATCGGTGTGATCTAGTTTACGTTGTGCATCGGTAAGATCGAGATTACGTGAAGCATCGGTATGATCGAGTTTACGTTCTGCATCGGTCTGGACTCTGAGATATATTTTCGACGTGAAAATGTTCCGATACAACTTTTGAACCAGGATAGTTAGAGAGATGATTTTTTCTGGGATGTACGTTGATTGGGGAATGGATTGTGGAAAATAACTTGCCATGACCGAGGTGTTCTCGAATTTTTTTTTTTTTTCGAAAAATATTTTCTGATTTTGGATTTCACTCAAATTTGATTTCGTTGCCTTCTAATGTGTTCTAAAAGAGTAAATCAGTAATCAGAATCGAAAAATATTTTTCGGATTTTTTTTTTTTTGAAAAAAAATTTTCTGATTTTGGAATTTCCTCAAATTTGATTTGGTTGCCTTCTAATGTGTTTTTAAAGCGTAAATCAGTAATCAGAATCAATATTCATTGTCGACTTTAATTTTTATAAGGAAAAATGTTCACGTCCTTAAACGCCTCCCCATCATTAGCCCGAGTCCAAGTCGATGTCAGTCCCGAGCGGACGGTGTCAGATACTACCTATCGCCCCGGTCTGGACTTGGCGAGGTATTTCGACGTGAAATGTTCCGATACAACTTTTGAACCAGGATAGTTAGAGAGATGATTTCTTCTATGTTGTACGTTGATTGTGGAATGGATTGTGGGAAATAACTTGCCATGACCCAGGTGTTCTTGAATTTTTTTTTTTTTCGAAAAAAATTTTCTGATCTTGAAATTTCCTCAAATCTGATTGCGTTGCCTTCTAATGTGTACTAAAAGAGTAAATCAGTAATCAGAATCAATATTCATTGTCGACTTTAATTTTTATAAGGAAAAATGTTCACGTCCTTAAACGCCTCTCCATCGTTACCCCGACTCCAAGACGATGTTAGACCGGAGCGGACGGTGTCAGATGCGACCGATCTCCCCGGTCTGGACTTAGCGAGATATTCCGACGTGAAATGTTCCGATACAAAAATTTAACTGTGATAGTTAGAGAGATGGTTCCTTTTGTGATGTACGTTGATTGTGTAATAGAATATGGAAATAAACTTGAGATGACCGAGGTCTTCTGGGATTTTTTTTTTTTTTCGAAAAATATTTTTCGATTTCGGAAATCCCTCAAATTTCATTGAGATATGTCCTAATGTGTTCTTAAAACTTAAATCAACAATCAGAATTAATATCCAAAAGTTATTTCATTTTTTATAAGGAAAAACGTTCACGTCCTTTCCGCTCCCAAAAAGTGAGATATCATAGAAAATATCGCTATATTTGTTGTTTACGGCCATACCACGCTGAAATTGCCAGTTCTCGTCAGAACACTGAAGCCAAGCAGCGTCGGGCGCGGTTAGTACTTGGATGGGTGACCGCTTGGGAACACCGCGTGCTGTAAGCTTTTTTTTTACGTTCTGCATCGGTCTGCCGAGATAACGTGGTGCATCGGTATGATCGAGTTTACGTTCTGCATCGGTAAGATCGAGATTACGTGATGCATCGGTAAGATTGAGATTACGTGGTGCATCGGTAAGATCGAGTTTACGTGGTGCATCGGTAAGATCCAATTCACGTTCTGCATCGGTAAGATCCAGTTCACGTGGTGCATCGGTAAGATCGAGATTACGTGGTGCATCGGTAAGATCGAGTTTACGTGGTGCATCGGTAAGATCCAATTCACGTTCTGCATCGGTAAGATCCAGTTCACGTGGTGCATCGGTAAGATTGAGATTACGTGGTGCATCGGTAAGATCGAGTTTACGTGGTGCATCGGTAAGATCCAATTCACGTTCTGCATCGGTAAGATCCAGTTCACGTGGTGCATCGGTAAGATTGAGATTACGTGGTGCATCGGTAAGATCGAGTTTACGTGGTGCATCGGTAAGATCCAATTCACGTTCTGCATCGGTAAGATCCAGTTCACGTGGTGCATCGGTAAGATCGAGATTACGTGGTGCATCGGTAAGATCGAGTTTACGTGGTGCATCGGTAAGATCCAATTCACGTTCTGCATCGGTAAGATCCAGTTCACGTGGTGCATCGGTAAGATTGAGATTACGTGGTGCATCGGTAAGATCCAGTTCACGTGGTGCATCGGTAAGATGGAGATTACGTGGTGCATCGGTAAGATCGAGATTACGTGGTGCATCGGTAAGATCTACTTTACGTTCTGCATCGGTCTGCCCTTGTTTACGTGGTGCATCGGTAAGATCGAGATTACGTGAAGCATCGGTATGATCGAGTTTACGTTCTGCATCGGTCTGCCCGATATTACGTGGTGCATCGGTCTGCCCTAGTTTACGTGGTGCATCGGTTTGGACTTAGAGATATATTTTCGACGTGAAAATGTTCCGATACAACTTTTGAACCAGGATAGTTAGAGAGATGATTTTTTCTGGGATGTACGTGGATCGGGGAATGGATTGTGGGAAATAACTTGCCATGACCGAGGTGTCCTCGAATTTTTTTTTTTTTCGAAAAAAATTTTCTGATTGTGGAATTTTCTCAAATTTGATTTGGTTGCCTCCTAATGTGTTCTAAAAGAGTAAATCAGTAATCGGAATCGAAAAATATTTTTCGGATTTTTTTTTTTTTCGAAAAAAATTTTCTGATCGTGGAATTTCCTCAAATTCGATTTGGTTGCCTTCTAATGTGTTTTTAAAGCGTAAATCAGTAATCAGAATCAATATTCATTGTCGACTTTAATTTTTATAAGGAAAAATGTTCACGTCCTTAAACGCCTCCCCATCATCAGCCCGAGTCCAAGTCGATGTCAGTCCCGAGCGGACGGTGTCAGATACTACCTATCGCCGAGGTCTGGACTTGGCGAGATATTACGACGTGAAATGTTCCGATACAACTTTTGAACCAGGATAGTTAGAGAGATGATTTCTTCTATGTTGTACGTTGATTGTGGAATGAAATACGGAAAATAACTCGCCATGACCGAGGTGATTACGATTTTTTTTTTTTTTCGAAAAAAATTTTCTGATCGTGGAATTTTCTCAAATTTGATTTGGTTGCCTCCTTATATGTTCTAGTAGCGATAATCAACAATCAGAATCAAAATCCATGGTCGGGTTTGATTTTTATAAGGAAAAATGTTCACGTCCTTTTTTACAACCCCGACTCATTGACGATGTTAGAACCGAGCCGGCGGTGTCAGATACGACCGATCGCCCCGGTCCCGATCGTCATTTACGTTGTGCATCGGTCTGCCCGAGATTACGTGGTGCATCGGTATGATCGAGTTTACGTGGTGCATCGGTAAGATCCAATTCACGTTCTGCATCGGTAAGATCCAATTCACGTTCTGCATCGGTAAGATCCAGTTCACGTGGTGCATCGGTAAGATGGAGATTACGTGGTGCATCGGTAAGATCGAGATTACGTGGTGCATCGGTAAGATCTACTTTACGTTCTGCATCGGTCTGCCCTTGTTTACGTGGTGCATCGGTAAGATCGAGATTACGTGAAGCATCGGTATGATCGAGTTTACGTTCTGCATCGGTCTGCCCGATATTACGTGGTGCATCGGTCTGCCCTAGTTTACGTGGTGCATCGGTTTGGACTTAGAGATATATTTTCGACGTGAAAATGTTCCGATACAACTTTTGAACCAGGATAGTTAGAGAGATGATTTTTTCTGGGATGTACGTGGATCGGGGAATGGATTGTGGGAAATAACTTGCCATGACCGAGGTGTCCTCGAATTTTTTTTTTTTTCGAAAAAAATTTTCTGATTGTGGAATTTTCTCAAATTTGATTTGG
>NC_059508.1:30934733-30947233 GCF_914767665.1 Harmonia axyridis
GTTCCCCTCCAGACAACACTTACGCTCTATCCCCGACTCTCGGTCGATCGATAGGCCAGGTCAGCGGTGTCTGTTTCGGCCGAAGCTCGGACTTTGGTCAAAATGTTCCGATACAAAATTTGAACCAAGATAGATACAGATATGATTCCTTCTTAAATATACGTTGATTATCGAACAGAATATGGTAAATATTTTGCGATGACCGAGGATTTCATGAATTTTTTTTTTTTTTCGAAAAAATTTTCTATTATCGGAATTTCCTCAAATTTCATTTGGTTGCCTCCTAATGCTTATTAAAAATGATAACCAACAATCAGAATCATTATTTATCATTTATTTCAATTTTTATAATGAAAAACGTTCACGTCCTTTCGCGCCTCTCGATCGTCGTTTACGTGATGCATCGGTCAGCCCTAGTTTACGTGGTGCATCGGTAAGATCGAGTTCACGTTCTGCATCGGTCTGCCCGAGTTTACGTGGTGCATCGGTAAGATCGAGATTACGTGGTGCATCGGTAAGATCGAGTTCACGTTCTGCATCGGTCTGCCTGAGTTTACGTGGTGCATCGGTATGATCGAGTTTACGTTCTGCATCGGTGTGATCTAGTTTACGTTGTGCATCGGTAAGATCGAGATTACGTGAAGCATCGGTATGATCGAGTTTACGTTCTGCATCGGTCTGGACTCTGAGATATATTTTCGACGTGAAAATGTTCCGATACAACTTTTGAACCAGGATAGTTAGAGAGATGATTTTTTCTGGGATGTACGTTGATTGGGGAATGGATTGTGGAAAATAACTTGCCATGACCGAGGTGTTCTCGAATTTTTTTTTTTTTTCGAAAAATATTTTCTGATTTTGGATTTCACTCAAATTTGATTTCGTTGCCTTCTAATGTGTTCTAAAAGAGTAAATCAGTAATCAGAATCGAAAAATATTTTTCGGATTTTTTTTTTTTTGAAAAAAAATTTTCTGATTTTGGAATTTCCTCAAATTTGATTTGGTTGCCTTCTAATGTGTTTTTAAAGCGTAAATCAGTAATCAGAATCAATATTCATTGTCGACTTTAATTTTTATAAGGAAAAATGTTCACGTCCTTAAACGCCTCCCCATCATTAGCCCGAGTCCAAGTCGATGTCAGTCCCGAGCGGACGGTGTCAGATACTACCTATCGCCCCGGTCTGGACTTGGCGAGGTATTTCGACGTGAAATGTTCCGATACAACTTTTGAACCAGGATAGTTAGAGAGATGATTTCTTCTATGTTGTACGTTGATTGTGGAATGGATTGTGGGAAATAACTTGCCATGACCCAGGTGTTCTTGAATTTTTTTTTTTTTCGAAAAAAATTTTCTGATCTTGAAATTTCCTCAAATCTGATTGCGTTGCCTTCTAATGTGTACTAAAAGAGTAAATCAGTAATCAGAATCAATATTCATTGTCGACTTTAATTTTTATAAGGAAAAATGTTCACGTCCTTAAACGCCTCTCCATCGTTACCCCGACTCCAAGACGATGTTAGACCGGAGCGGACGGTGTCAAATGCGACCGATCTCCCCGGTCTGGACTTAGCGAGATATTCCGACGTGAAATGTTCCGATACAAAAATTTAACTGTGATAGTTAGAGAGATGGTTCCTTTTGTGATGTACGTTGATTGTGTAATAGAATATGGAAATAAATTTGGGATGACCGGGGTCTTCTGGGTTTTTTTTTTTTTTTCGAAAAATATTTTTCGATTTCGGAAATCCCTCAAATTTCATTGAGATATGTCCTAATGTGTTCTTAAAACTTAAATCAACAATCAGAATTAATATCCAAAAGTTATTTCATTTTTTATAAGGAAAAACGTTCACGTCCTTTCCGCTCCCAAAAAGTGAGATATCATAGAAAATATCGCTATATTTGTTGTTTACGGCCATACCACGCTGAAATTGCCAGTTCTCGTCAGAACACTGAGCTGAGAGGTTATACCCAAAATCGCTCCGTAGAGATAGTTGTGGAATTTGTGAACGTTAAAACTGACCTGTGAAAGTGACCGTTGTGTTAGACCAGACGGCGCCAAGCCGCATTCCAGAGCCAAGAATAGACTGAGTGAGTGACGAAATTTTACCTGCTCGGGTCCGAAAGGCCCTGAAACGGCCGAGTTTCGCGTGAAACCGACCGCTTTTGAATTCCTTTTTGAAAGGAATTTCAAAAATTTTATCAGAACTTTATTAAAATGATGGACGACCAGGAAATGAAACTCCCTTCAGATTCATCTGATAATGAAACTGACCCCCCGAGAGTCGCCAAAAAGAGAAGTCGAGTTGGAGATGTGGAAAACCCAAACTTCACGCATCCAACAACATCTATCAGGAAAAGGAAGGACAAAAAGACAATCCCTGTAGAAATCAAAAATAAATTTAACTACCTCAATCCAAATGAGGTAGAAGTCAATGCAGCATCCGTTGAAATTAGAAAAAATCAACGGAAACCCCCGCCAATAGTGGTCAACGGCGTTTTCAAAAAACACAATAAAACGGTGGCCGACATAACGAAAGTTATAAATGGCAAATTTTATATTAAATACAGTGCCATGAACTCCACAGTCTACACCGAGACGGTAGAAGACAGAAAGAAGTTAGAAAAATATTTTGATGAAAACGACGTAAAATACCACACTTACACCCCAAGGGAAGAAAAAACTCATGCTTTTACGCTGAGGGGACTGGATTCTGATCCAGACCTGGAAGAGATTAAAACTGAACTCCAGGAACTAGGAATTCCGGTTGTGGAAATCCACAAACTAAAAGCAACGAAATCACCGGCGTACATGGTCGTCACCGGAAATACGATAACGCTCCGGAAAATACAGAAGGAAGTCCGCGTTATTAATTATACAGCCGTTCGGTGGAACAAGTACTACACAAAAAGGGAAGTAATCCAATGTCACAACTGCCAGATGTGGGGACATGCCACGGCCAACTGCCATAGGACCCCAAACTGCCTCAAGTGCGCGGAAAATCACGCGACTCGCGAGTGCCCAAAATCTATGAATACGCCGGCAAAGTGCGCGAACTGTTTCGGGAGTCACCCCGCAAACAGTACCGAGTGCGCGATTTACGTGAACATCTGCAACCGCAGGGCGAGGAACGCCAAAACCGCCGCCCCTGCCGCCCCCAAAGTTTACCGCGAAGCTCCAATCCCGGCCGTGAATGTCTGGGAAGAAAGGAGAAAGGCCCAAGAGGCCAAACAAAAACCGGTAAGTGGCATGGCCAACCCCCAAACCACCCCCAAAACCCCAACTTCCCCCCCAACAAACAAAACTCATGACACAAATAACACAAATAACTTCCAAAACGCGTTTTACGAGCTGAAAAGCGAGTTCAACAGACTTAATCAATACGTGGACATACGACAACTACTGACAGACGTCAAAAGACTCAACCAGCAGCTGCAAAATGCAAGCCCCGCCGAAAGAAAGTACGTCATACTGGAATTCTTCCTCAATTTAAATGACTAAGTCATTAAAAATCGCGACTTGGAACGCGAATGGAGTCTCCCAAAAATTCCTGGAGATCTCCAATTTTCTAAATTACAACCAAATAGACATACTGACTATCAACGAGACAAAACTGAAAAACAACCACAAATTTTTCATTAAAGGATACCAGACATATAGGCAAGACAGACAAGACAACTCGGGATTCGGTGGAATCGCTATACTAGTAAAGAACATTATCGCATCCACCATTTTGCCTACCATCAACTGCACAATAGAGAACGCTAGCGTCCAGATTGATGGCAACTTAATCATAACGGCGGTGTATAATAGCCCCAGTCGCAAATTCAGTACCAACTGCCTAAGATTCCTATTTTCTAGGAAAAATAAAGTAATAGTTCTAGGCGATCTAAATGCTAAACACGAAGAATGGAACTGCAACTGCAGAAATACCAATGGAAATCGTCTATTCAGTTTCCTTGAAGCTAATGATGACGTAATTTTGAACATCCCTAACGGACACACTCATTTTCCAGACAATGGAAAAGCTCCGAGTACTATCGATTTAATACTCACTAAGAATATTAACTTGAATAGTATCCCGGACGCGAGTTGTCAGTTAGGGTCCGATCATAATCCAGTGATCTTCTCGGTCAATTATAGCAGCGAAAGAAACCCAACAAAATTAGTGTACGACTATTCGAACGCTGATTGGGCAAAATTTCGTACAATATTAGATAGTAAAATAACTATCAACAATAAAATCGAAACTGCTTCCGACATCGAACGGGAAATTGAAAAGTTTACGAAGGCCCTCAAGTACGCCCGCGATAAAACAATTTCCAAAAAACCGAGAGCTGAAGTAGCAGAAAAACTACCAGCCCATATTATCGACTTGATCAAGTTCAGGAATAAAATCAGAAAAAGGTGGCAATCCCACCAAAGACAAGTCGATAAAACACTCTTAAATTCATACACCCGCGAAATCCGAAACCACATAAAAATTTTCCAGAACGAAAGATGGGAACAGAAAATCTCCAGGCTAAATTCTAATAACAAAGATCTCTGGAAAACAGTCAAATCCAGTATTCAAAAATTCTCCCAAGTTCCCATCTTGGTCCAAAATTCCGCGAATTACATCACCGATAAAGAAAAAGCGGACGTACTTGCGGAAAACTTCGAAACCGCCCACCACATATCCCAGACCGATAGTCCAGAACAAGCAGACATACGGAAAAGAGTGGAAGACTTTATAAATTCGAACCGCTTCGTAAAGCCCGAAAATCATCTATTAACAAATCCATCGGAAATACGGGACGAAATTAAAAAGCTTCCACTAAACAAAGCTCCAGGAAAGGACGAAGTGGACAATAGACTGATCCGGAACCTATCCAGAAAGGCCATAGTTCAACTGAACTACATCATAAACGCTGTATTCAAATTTCAACACTGGCCTAGCTGTTGGAAAACAGCAGTAGTAACCCCTATCCCCAAAGCCGGGAAAGTCACAACTTCTCCCGGCAACTACCGTCCGATCAGTCTACTGTCTAACCTCAGCAAGCTGACCGAGAAAATCCTGTTAGGAAAAATAAAACATGTAATGAAAAACAATAAAATTCGCGATGACCATCAATTTGGCTTCAAGGAAAAACACAGCTCGACACAGCAAATCTGCCGAATCGTAGTCGACGTAATAAATAGTTTCAATAATAAAAACCACACGGTCATGCTCCTCCTCGACATCGAAAAGGCGTTCGACAAAGTTTGGATAGAGGGGCTGACCTACAAATTAATAAAACTTAAATTCCCGAAATTCCTCATAAAGACCATTTACTCATATCTCAATAACAGAAAATTCATAGTACGCGTAGGGAATGAAACATCCGCGCCCAAAAATATAAAAGCAGGAATTGTGCAGGGATCAGTCCTTGGACCTAGATTATTCAATATCTACGTCCAGGATATCCCGAAACAAAACAAAACAAAAATCGCCCTCTTCGCGGATGACACGGCCATATATGCCCACTCATCCAGCGCTGAAGACGCCAATCGCGAGCTGAAAAACCATCTCGAAGTACTTATCAATTACTTCGACAGATGGAAAATAAAACTGAATGAGACCAAAGCAGAGCAGATCGTGTTTAGCAGAAGACGGAATGAAAAAGTAATCTTAGACAAATTAAAAATCAATAATACGGAAATTGTTCCAAAAAGCTCCGTTAAGTACCTGGGCATTGAATTGGACGAAAGGCTAAATTTCCACCGCCATATCAAAGCGCAAATCCATAAAGGATACGCCATCAAAAAGATACTGCATCCTCTATTGTGCAGTAAAAGTATGCTGAATGAAAAAAACAAATTGCTCATTTACAAAACATACATCCGGCCAGTAGTCACATACGCTGCGCCGGCATTTTGTCACCTTAGGCCCTTTCCAATAAGGCCCATCCAAAACCTTCAAAACAAAATCCTAAGATTGGCCTTGAGCAAGCCGTATTACACTAGGATATCCAAACTACATGAACTCGCGGATATTCCAACCATCCGCGAGTACCTAAACAAAGTATCTAGCGATTTCTACGAATTCCAGTGTAAATCCAACGCACTGACAAGACAAATTACGAAAACGCGACTCCACGCATCCCCTCACCCCCTCCCGTACCAATTCCTTCCCATATTCCTTAAACCTCCCTAAAAACCCACCCCAAACACCCAAAAACCCCTATGAAAACCGCCATCTTCCAAGACCGGCCATGTCACATACCGACATTTTGAAAAATATGTCTTGACGACGAATCACAACGAAAGGTAGCGGCAGCCAATGCGAATGGCGTATCCATCGCCCTGTTATCGTAACAACCAATCGGTCCTACGGGTACTAGACCCAACAGCGACACGAACGGTGCTACGAGAAATGGGGACTGGCCACGACTAGCAAATGGCGGCCGTTAGCTGAATTGAGAATCGCCGTTTAGCATAACGGGAACCCCTTCCCAGACATGTATATAAAATTGTATATAAAAATTTGTAAATGATTAAAACTGTACATAACTGTATATATATCCCCAACCCACCCCCCATCCCTCCCCAAATTACTTATATCAGGTTTTTTATTCCTAAATTTTTCCTGAAAATCCCCTATTATAATAAAATAAATAAATATATGATATCAAACAAAAATTCCCAAACACCCTGAAATTACTTAAAAATTTTTTATTATATGTATATGAAATGTAACTGATAATACCAGAATTATCTGGTAGGAACTGTATATAAACCCTTACTGTTGATTAACATGGCCTATATAGGCACATATCTGTAACTATCACAAAGACAAATAAAGCCCATTTGAAATTGAAATTGAAATTGAACACTGAAGCCAAGCAGCGTCGGGCGCGGTTAGTACTTGGATGGGTGACCGCTTGGGAACACCGCGTGCTGTAAGCTTTTTTTTTACGTTCTGCATCGGTCTGCCGAGATAACGTGGTGCATCGGTATGATCGAGTTTACGTTCTGCATCGGTAAGATCGAGATTACGTGATGCATCGGTAAGATTGAGATTACGTGGTGCATCGGTAAGATCGAGTTTACGTGGTGCATCGGTAAGATCCAATTCACGTTCTGCATCGGTAAGATCCAGTTCACGTGGTGCATCGGTAAGATCGAGATTACGTGGTGCATCGGTAAGATCGAGTTTACGTGGTGCATCGGTAAGATCCAATTCACGTTCTGCATCGGTAAGATCCAGTTCACGTGGTGCATCGGTAAGATTGAGATTACGTGGTGCATCGGTAAGATCGAGTTTACGTGGTGCATCGGTAAGATCCAATTCACGTTCTGCATCGGTAAGATCCAGTTCACGTGGTGCATCGGTAAGATTGAGATTACGTGGTGCATCGGTAAGATCGAGTTTACGTGGTGCATCGGTAAGATCCAATTCACGTTCTGCATCGGTAAGATCCAGTTCACGTGGTGCATCGGTAAGATCGAGATTACGTGGTGCATCGGTAAGATCGAGTTTACGTGGTGCATCGGTAAGATCCAATTCACGTTCTGCATCGGTAAGATCCAGTTCACGTGGTGCATCGGTAAGATTGAGATTACGTGGTGCATCGGTAAGATCCAGTTCACGTGGTGCATCGGTAAGATGGAGATTACGTGGTGCATCGGTAAGATCGAGATTACGTGGTGCATCGGTAAGATCTACTTTACGTTCTGCATCGGTCTGCCCTTGTTTACGTGGTGCATCGGTAAGATCGAGATTACGTGAAGCATCGGTATGATCGAGTTTACGTTCTGCATCGGTCTGCCCGATATTACGTGGTGCATCGGTCTGCCCTAGTTTACGTGGTGCATCGGTTTGGACTTAGAGATATATTTTCGACGTGAAAATGTTCCGATACAACTTTTGAACCAGGATAGTTAGAGAGATGATTTTTTCTGGGATGTACGTGGATCGGGGAATGGATTGTGGGAAATAACTTGCCATGACCGAGGTGTCCTCGAATTTTTTTTTTTTTCGAAAAAAATTTTCTGATTGTGGAATTTTCTCAAATTTGATTTGGTTGCCTCCTAATGTGTTCTAAAAGAGTAAATCAGTAATCGGAATCGAAAAATATTTTTCGGATTTTTTTTTTTTTCGAAAAAAATTTTCTGATCGTGGAATTTCCTCAAATTCGATTTGGTTGCCTTCTAATGTGTTTTTAAAGCGTAAATCAGTAATCAGAATCAATATTCATTGTCGACTTTAATTTTTATAAGGAAAAATGTTCACGTCCTTAAACGCCTCCCCATCATCAGCCCGAGTCCAAGTCGATGTCAGTCCCGAGCGGACGGTGTCAGATACTACCTATCGCCGAGGTCTGGACTTGGCGAGATATTACGACGTGAAATGTTCCGATACAACTTTTGAACCAGGATAGTTAGAGAGATGATTTCTTCTATGTTGTACGTTGATTGTGGAATGAAATACGGAAAATAACTCGCCATGACCGAGGTGATTACGATTTTTTTTTTTTTTCGAAAAAAATTTTCTGATCGTGGAATTTTCTCAAATTTGATTTGGTTGCCTCCTTATATGTTCTAGTAGCGATAATCAACAATCAGAATCAAAATCCATGGTCGGGTTTGATTTTTATAAGGAAAAATGTTCACGTCCTTTTTTACAACCCCGACTCATTGACGATGTTAGAACCGAGCCGGCGGTGTCAGATACGACCGATCGCCCCGGTCCCGATCGTCATTTACGTTGTGCATCGGTCTGCCCGAGATTACGTGGTGCATCGGTATGATCGAGTTTACGTGGTGCATCGGTAAGATCCAATTCACGTTCTGCATCGGTAAGATCCAATTCACGTTCTGCATCGGTAAGATCCAGTTCACGTGGTGCATCGGTAAGATGGAGATTACGTGGTGCATCGGTAAGATCGAGATTACGTGGTGCATCGGTAAGATCTACTTTACGTTCTGCATCGGTCTGCCCTTGTTTACGTGGTGCATCGGTAAGATCGAGATTACGTGAAGCATCGGTATGATCGAGTTTACGTTCTGCATCGGTCTGCCCGATATTACGTGGTGCATCGGTCTGCCCTAGTTTACGTGGTGCATCGGTTTGGACTTAGAGATATATTTTCGACGTGAAAATGTTCCGATACAACTTTTGAACCAGGATAGTTAGAGAGATGATTTTTTCTGGGATGTACGTGGATCGGGGAATGGATTGTGGGAAATAACTTGCCATGACCGAGGTGTCCTCGAATTTTTTTTTTTTTCGAAAAAAATTTTCTGATTGTGGAATTTTCTCAAATTTGATTTGGTTGCCTCCTAATGTGTTCTAAAAGAGTAAATCAGTAATCGGAATCGAAAAATATTTTTCGGATTTTTTTTTTTTTCGAAAAAAATTTTCTGATCGTGGAATTTCCTCAAATTCGATTTGGTTGCCTTCTAATGTGTTTTTAAAGCGTAAATCAGTAATCAGAATCAATATTCATTGTCGACTTTAATTTTTATAAGGAAAAATGTTCACGTCCTTAAACGCCTCCCCATCATCAGCCCGAGTCCAAGTCGATGTCAGTCCCGAGCGGACGGTGTCAGATACTACCTATCGCCGAGGTCTGGACTTGGCGAGATATTACGACGTGAAATGTTCCGATACAACTTTTGAACCAGGATAGTTAGAGAGATGATTTCTTCTATGTTGTACGTTGATTGTGGAATGAAATACGTAAAATAACTCGCCATGACCGAGGTGATTACGATTTTTTTTTTTTTTCGAAAAAAATTTTCTGATCGTGGAATTTTCTCAAATTTGATTTGGTTGCCTCCTTATATGTTCTAGTAGCGATAATCAACAATCAGAATCAAAATCCATGGTCGGGTTTGATTTTTATAAGGAAAAATGTTCACGTCCTTTTTTACAACCCCGACTCATTGACGATGTTAGAACCGAGCCGGCGGTGTCAGATACGACCGATCGCCCCGGTCCCGATCGTCATTTACGTTGTGCATCGGTCTGCCCGAGATTACGTGGTGCATCGGTATGATCGAGTTTACGTGGTGCATCGGTAAGATCCAATTCACGTTCTGCATCGGTAAGATCCAATTCACGTTCTGCATCGGTAAGATCCAGTTCACGTGGTGCATCGGTAAGATGGAGATTACGTGGTGCATCGGTAAGATCGAGATTACGTGGTGCATCGGTAAGATCTACTTTACGTTCTGCATCGGTCTGCCCTTGTTTACGTGGTGCATCGGTAAGATCGAGATTACGTGAAGCATCGGTATGATCGAGTTTACGTTCTGCATCGGTCTGCCCGATATTACGTGGTGCATCGGTCTGCCCTAGTTTACGTGGTGCATCGGTTTGGACTTAGAGATATATTTTCGACGTGAAAATGTTCCGATACAACTTTTGAACCAGGATAGTTAGAGAGATGATTTTTTCTGGGATGTACGTGGATCGGGGAATGGATTGTGGGAAATAACTTGCCATGACCGAGGTGTCCTCGAATTTTTTTTTTTTTCGAAAAAAATTTTCTGATTGTGGAATTTTCTCAAATTTGATTTGGTTGCCTCCTAATGTGTTCTAAAAGAGTAAATCAGTAATCGGAATCGAAAAATATTTTTCGGATTTTTTTTTTTTTCGAAAAAAATTTTCTGATCGTGGAATTTCCTCAAATTCGATTTGGTTGCCTTCTAATGTGTTTTTAAAGCGTAAATCAGTAATCAGAATCAATATTCATTGTCGACTTTAATTTTTATAAGGAAAAATGTTCACGTCCTTAAACGCCTCCCCATCATCAGCCCGAGTCCAAGTCGATGTCAGTCCCGAGCGGACGGTGTCAGATACTACCTATCGCCGAGGTCTGGACTTGGCGAGATATTACGACGTGAAATGTTCCGATACAACTTTTGAACCAGGATAGTTAGAGAGATGATTTCTTCTATGTTGTACGTTGATTGTGGAATGAAATACGTAAAATAACTCGCCATGACCGAGGTGATTACGATTTTTTTTTTTTTTCGAAAAAAATTTTCTGATCGTGGAATTTTCTCAAATTTGATTTGGTTGCCTCCTTATATGTTCTAGTAGCGATAATCAACAATCAGAATCAAAATCCATGGTCGGGTTTGATTTTTATAAGGAAAAATGTTCACGTCCTTTTTTACAACCCCGACTCATTGACGATGTTAGAACCGAGCCGGCGGTGTCAGATACGACCGATCGCCCCGGTCCCGATCGTCATTTACGTTGTGCATCGGTCTGCCCGAGATTACGTGGTGCATCGGTCTGGACTTAGAGATATATTTTCGACGTGAAAATGTTCCGATACAACTTTTGAACTAGGATAGTTAGAGAGATGATTTTTTCTGGGATGTACGTTGATTGGGGAATGGATTGTGGGAAATAACTTGCCATGACCGAGGTGTTCTCGAATTTTTTTTTTTTTTTCGAAAA
The DNA here is from genome assembly GCF_914767665.1 of Harmonia axyridis. NCBI lineage: Eukaryota > Metazoa > Arthropoda > Insecta > Coleoptera > Coccinellidae > Harmonia > Harmonia axyridis. Next base: position 30,946,173 of record NC_059508.1, read on the forward strand.
AAATTTTCTGATTGTGGAATTTTCTCAAATTTGATTTGGTTGCCTCCTAATGTGTTCTAATAGCGATAATCAACAATCAGAATCAAAATCCATGGTCGGGTTTGATTTTTATAAGGAATAATGTTCACGTCCTTTTTCGCCTATGTTCTTTTTCGACGTGAAAAGTTCCGATACAACTTTTGAACCAGGATAGTTAGAGAGATGATTTTTTCTGGGATGTATGTTGATTGACGTACGAAACTTGGAAAAAAAATAGAAAAGACCGAGGTACTCTAGAAAAAAAATTTATTGAAAATATTTTTTTGATTTCGGAATTAATTCGAAATTCATTCAGATGTCTTCTATCAATATCGCGAAAGAAAAATCAATAATCAGAATCGATATTCATCTAAGATTATTTCCTTTTGGATTGTGTTAACATTCGGTACGATCTTGTCTACGTGATGCATCGGTTTGTTTCTCGGCTCTTGTGAGCAAGTTGGACACTCGAGACGGCCTCCATCGATCGGATTAGGCGGGCTTTAATGTTAACGTGCTGCATCGGTGTGATCTTGTTTACGTCATGCATCGGTATAGCTTTAAATCGCGCCGTAAAGTCGTTCACGTCATGCATCGGTATCTTAAATCGCGCCGAAAAGTCGTTCACGTCATGCATCGGTATCTTAAATCGCGCCGTAAAGTCGTTCACGTCATGCATCGGTATCTTAAATCGAGCCGAAAAGTCGTTCACGTCATGCATCGGTGGCACAAAAAAAAGACGCCGATGCATGACGTGAGCCGACTTTTCGGCTCGATTTAAGATACCGATGCATGACGTGAACGACTTTACGGCGCGATTTAAGATACCGATGCATGACGTGAACCGACTTTTCGGCATGAAGTCAGCTAAAATTATCGTGTGCATCTTGGGTCGGTCCACGTACCGTAGATCAGAGAGGGACGACGTACATACATCGGATACATTTGTATCCAACAAGTTACGATCGTCGTCTGATCCAGCGGTAATCGGACCTACTCTCGTGAATTTATTTTGCCCCTTGAATAATTTTGTACCGATGCAC
>NC_059508.1:30952233-30954733 GCF_914767665.1 Harmonia axyridis
TCTCACGATGGACTGTTGAGAAACAGTGTCGAAGGCTTTACGCACATCGACACTAAGGATGGTATATGGTTTCAAACTCTTTCGTCTCTCCTTAATTAGAGCCTGAAGGGTGAGGTTATTCAATAGGACCCCGTCGACCTGCCGAAAACCTCTCTGGTTGGGGTGGATTTGAATCCCCCCCATACGTTTCCCCAAAATTCTATGTAGCACCCGAGTTACCACCGAGGCGATGGTAATCGGGCGCCAGTTATTGATATCATCTGAGTCACCCCCCTTTGGTATCAAGATCGTCCTGTTCCTCTTCAACGCCGACGGAGCGACGCCAAAGAGAAGCATGGAGTTGAATAAAAGAACAAGCTTCTTCAGAGGCACCTTCATGAGGTCTTTGATTTTGACACCATCGACCCCAGCGGAAGGCGACTTGTTTGCCCCGAGAGCCCATACGATTTCATTCTCCGAAATCGGGCTCGACAAGTCCTGAGTCTCTTGCTTGTCCTTGATGTCTTCTATGTCTCTCTTTGAGGGGTGACTGAAAATCTGCCGAAACTTACTTTCGGCAGATTGGACGTTGGGAAACGTCTGACTCCCCCCTACGGGAGAGTCATCAATGATATTCCGTGCCAGAGAGGCGCGGTTTGTCCGGTACATCTTTTGTACCGTCTTATAAAGAAAGGCTCGTTCTTGACGCCTGTTCAACGCTTCGACAGGTCGTGTCCTTTCCCTTCTGTTATTATTACTATGACCACCTAGCCTGTCGGACATCTGCGGAAGCAGAGCCTTCAGGTAGATGGCTAGTTGCTCTCTCACCCTCTCTCTTTGATTATGGGTGTCGACAAGCTGCGTCATATTATAGACCGCTTCATCGGCATCGACCCATCCACCTTGGGCCGCCCAATAATCTCTCAAGAAGAGAACGATTTTATGTGACTGTCTCAACGGATGGAAGTCCGAGGCATTCGGGTTCAGAGACCCACTGCTGTGCAACTCCGCACTAGATTCGACGACCACCGAGGCCTCAGAGGTACCGGCCGCATCCGCAGGGGATTGGATGAGCGCAGCGACCGCTTCGGACATCCGTTGAAATACTTCAACGGCGTCACTCGACGGCCCCGCATTCTCACCCGCGAGACGCTGGATGACTTCTTTGTACTTGGCTTCCCTTCTGCGGTTCTTAATGAAGTCTAAGTTCCTTTCTGGGTAAAAACCCAGAAGGTGTTTATTAACGAAGGGGCCATTGTACGCGAGTTCACGTCGAGCCATCTCGAGCATGTCCTCGCTTGTCCATTCGTCCCTACCCCCGGGAACCTCGTACCGATCCTCCAGATCCCGGTTGTACTCCGCTGGGTGTGCCTGTCTCATATGTTGTCGAACGCCGCGATAACCGCGGAAGCGACTCCCACAGATAGGGCACGCGTCAGCGTCGTTGGCCGGTGGACCGCGACATCGCAGTCTCCTCAGGTGAGTCTGCATGCCCGCGTCCGTGGCGAAGGTCGTTCCGCATACGCAGACGACCATCGCAGATGTTTGATTCACCCTTCAAATAGAAGGTGGTGCAGTAGTGGGTGGGAGGTAAAGTATCTCACCCACTTTTATTGTATCTAAAGAAACTTCTACACCACAATTGCACCGTGCTAGTCGGTGACACCACAAACCCACGCCCTAAGAATGTGGGTGGACCCACGATCTGCTCAAATGTTCGTACAGATCGCTGTGAGGGGGCCACTTAAACTGTTCTATTCTTAGGGTTCGCTTCCGCTCGTTAGCCGGCAAAAGCCGTTACCAGGGACCACCACGTGGAGGTGAGCGGAAACTTGCTGAACAACGCGTGATCAACCGACCGCGCGACACACTGAGGGCGAGACAATTAAGTCTCAAAACACACTCTAAAATCACGCTTTTTCGGTAGGGCACTTGTATATCAGCCAACGGTCCCCAAGAGAGTCATAGTTACTCCCGCCGTTTACCCGCGCTTTTTTGAATTTCTTCACGTTGACATTCAGAGCACTGGGCAGAAATCACATTGCGTCAACACCCGCTGGGGCCATCGCAATGCTTTGTTTTAATTAGACAGTCGGATTCTCCCAGTCCGTGCCAGTTCTGAGTTGATTGTTAGATGACGGCCGCAGAGATTACCCAGAGCACCCTTGCGAGCACTCACGGGGTCTCGAAGCTTGACGATTCCGCGGGAGGCCAAGACGCGGGACCGAGCTCGGATCAAACGTAACGCAAGCGAAACGCATCACCTCGCCCAGGCCCGGTACGTTAGCCGTGACCCACTTCCCCAACAAGCCCGACACGCCACAATCCTCAGAGCCAATCCTTATCCCGAAGTTACGGATCTAATTTGCCGACTTCCCTTACCTACATTATTCTATCGACTAGAGGCTCTTTACCTTGGAGACCAGCTGCGGATATGGGTACGAGCCGGCGCGACGCCTACACGTGGCCCTCTCCCGGATTTTCAAGGTCCGAGGAGAAGATCCGGACACCGCCGCAAATG
>NC_059508.1:30962233-30972233 GCF_914767665.1 Harmonia axyridis
ATATATACCAACAATAAACCATATTCCAATAGCTGAACCAAAAATATAATTCCCGATCCAAACGTTCTGCATCGCCCAACGCGACCACCTTCCCTATATATGTCAGGAGAGCACAGGGTTCCCCTCCAGACAACACTTACGCTCTATCCCCGACTCTCGGTCGATCGATAGGCCAGGTCAGCGGTGTCTGTTTCGGCCGAAGCTCGGACTTTGGTCAAAATGTTCCGATACAAAATTTGAACCAAGATAGATACAGATATGATTCCTTCTTAAATATACGTTGATTATCGAACAGAATATGGTAAATATTTTGCGATGACCGAGGATTTCATGAATTTTTTTTTTTTTTCGAAAAAATTTTCTATTATCGGAATTTCCTCAAATTTCATTTGGTTGCCTCCTAATGCTTATTAAAAATGATAACCAACAATCAGAATCATTATTTATCATTTATTTCAATTTTTATAATGAAAAACGTTCACGTCCTTTCGCGCCTCTCGATCGTCGTTTACGTGATGCATCGGTCAGCCCTAGTTTACGTGGTGCATCGGTAAGATCGAGTTCACGTTCTGCATCGGTCTGCCCGAGTTTACGTGGTGCATCGGTAAGATCGAGATTACGTGGTGCATCGGTAAGATCGAGTTCACGTTCTGCATCGGTCTGCCTGAGTTTACGTGGTGCATCGGTATGATCGAGTTTACGTTCTGCATCGGTGTGATCTAGTTTACGTTGTGCATCGGTAAGATCGAGATTACGTGAAGCATCGGTATGATCGAGTTTACGTTCTGCATCGGTCTGGACTCTGAGATATATTTTCGACGTGAAAATGTTCCGATACAACTTTTGAACCAGGATAGTTAGAGAGATGATTTTTTCTGGGATGTACGTTGATTGGGGAATGGATTGTGGAAAATAACTTGCCATGACCGAGGTGTTCTCGAATTTTTTTTTTTTTTCGAAAAATATTTTCTGATTTTGGATTTCACTCAAATTTGATTTCGTTGCCTTCTAATGTGTTCTAAAAGAGTAAATCAGTAATCAGAATCGAAAAATATTTTTCGGATTTTTTTTTTTTTGAAAAAAAATTTTCTGATTTTGGAATTTCCTCAAATTTGATTTGGTTGCCTTCTAATGTGTTTTTAAAGCGTAAATCAGTAATCAGAATCAATATTCATTGTCGACTTTAATTTTTATAAGGAAAAATGTTCACGTCCTTAAACGCCTCCCCATCATTAGCCCGAGTCCAAGTCGATGTCAGTCCCGAGCGGACGGTGTCAGATACTACCTATCGCCCCGGTCTGGACTTGGCGAGGTATTTCGACGTGAAATGTTCCGATACAACTTTTGAACCAGGATAGTTAGAGAGATGATTTCTTCTATGTTGTACGTTGATTGTGGAATGGATTGTGGGAAATAACTTGCCATGACCCAGGTGTTCTTGAATTTTTTTTTTTTTCGAAAAAAATTTTCTGATCTTGAAATTTCCTCAAATCTGATTGCGTTGCCTTCTAATGTGTACTAAAAGAGTAAATCAGTAATCAGAATCAATATTCATTGTCGACTTTAATTTTTATAAGGAAAAATGTTCACGTCCTTAAACGCCTCTCCATCGTTACCCCGACTCCAAGACGATGTTAGACCGGAGCGGACGGTGTCAAATGCGACCGATCTCCCCGGTCTGGACTTAGCGAGATATTCCGACGTGAAATGTTCCGATACAAAAATTTAACTGTGATAGTTAGAGAGATGGTTCCTTTTGTGATGTACGTTGATTGTGTAATAGAATATGGAAATAAACTTGAGATGACCGAGGTCTTCTGGGATTTTTTTTTTTTTTCGAAAAATATTTTTCGATTTCGGAAATCCCTCAAATTTCATTGAGATATGTCCTAATGTGTTCTTAAAACTTAAATCAACAATCAGAATTAATATCCAAAAGTTATTTCATTTTTTATAAGGAAAAACGTTCACGTCCTTTCCGCTCCCAAAAAGTGAGATATCATAGAAAATATCGCTATATTTGTTGTTTACGGCCATACCACGCTGAAATTGCCAGTTCTCGTCAGACCCTTGCGCCGAAAGGTTGTCGTCTCCAGACCTCTCAGAATTACCTGTATAATTGTGAAAGTGTTTCAAGTGTTCGTCTCATGCCCTCGGGCGATTCGCCACATTCCGTAGACGAAACAGGGCGTAAAACCCCTCCGGCGTTGGCCGCATTCCGAAGTGAAGCCGCTCTGTCTAGACTTTACGGCGACTAGCCGCATTCCAAACCCAAGTGTTAGTGAAATCTACCTGAAATTTACCTGTTTTGGGTCGATTTGGACAAAACTGACCGTATTTGAAGTGAAAGTGACTAAAGTTTCTAATTTAAATTCCTCCGAGCGAGGAATTTAAATCGAAAATGACGCTCGATAAGATGGAAATCGAGAACAACGATACAAGTTCCGGCGAGGAAAGCTCCACCTCCACCGCACCAACCAAAAAATCGAGGACTACCGATATCAGCAATCCCAAATACACGCACCCAACCACCAAAAAAACATTAAAAAGAAAGACGGTCCAGCACGTTGAAATCAAAAATAGATTCAACTACCTCCCTGAAACTACGAAGGACGAAGTTGAACCTAAATCTGCCAAAAAACCGCCCCCAATTGTCGTACTGGGGGTATTTACAAATCACGCCAGAAAAGTGAGGGAAATAAAATCCGAAGTAGACGGAAACTTCTACTTAAAATATGGGGTAAATGACACCACCATATACAGTGAAACCTTGAAGGACCAAGAAAAAATCATGAAATTCTTGGACAAAAATGGTATACAGTACCACACTTATACCCCCAAACACCTAAAGACCCACGCTTTTACGTTGAGGGGCCTAGAACAAGACATCGAGCTGGAGGAAATTAAGGACGACTTAATAGGCCAGAATGTTCCCGTAATACAAATCCATAAGATGAGGGCGACGCAATCCCCGGCCTACATGGTGGTGACCGACAATACAGTCACCTTAAAACAGCTACAACAACACATAAAAGTTGTAAGCTACACTAAAATTAGGTGGAATCGGTACACCACCAAAAAAGAAATCATTCAGTGCCACAGATGCCAGTTGTGGGGCCACGCCACCGCCAACTGCCATAGGGCGGAAAAATGCCTCAAATGCGCCGAGTCGCATTTGACGATGAACTGCCCCAAACCAATAACAACCTTGGCTAAGTGCATTAATTGCCATGGAAGTCACCCGGCAAACAGCATTGACTGTCCAATCTACAAATCTATAATCGAAAAGAAGAACTCCAGGAGTTCCAGAGCCGCAGTCGCCCCCAAACCGAGATACAGGCCAGCCCCAATTCCAGAAAGTAACCCCTGGGAACAGAGGAAAGCCGCCTATGAGGCGGCAATCAAATCAAATAAGGTGAGTGACAATACCAGCAAAAGCGCACCCACCATCCTGCCAAATATCCCATCTACGCCATCCCCGGAATTCCAATCAACAGGAAATCCATTTGAGGAAATTCAAAATGAATTTAAAAAACTCAATTCTTATATCAACCTAAATAAATTCCTTGAAAGTATAAAGCTTTTAAATAAAAAATTGGAGAGTGCCGCTTCTCAACAGGAACGGTCGAAAATATTCTTTGAATATGTAATTACCTCAAATGGATTCTAAGTCCTTGAAAATAGTTACGTGGAACGCCAACGGTGTGTCTCAAAAACACACCGAAATTGAGAACTTTCTAAATTTCAACAAAATAGACGTACTTACAATTAACGAGACTAGACTGAAAGACATAAACAAATTCTTCATTAACGGTTACAGAACCTTTAGAGCGGACCGAAACGACAATTCTGGTTTTGGTGGAGTCGCCATTCTTGTGAAGAACAGTCTTAGTAGCGCATCCACCATCTCGCCTTTACCCAAAGTAAAGTGCACAATAGAGAATATTAGTGTAATTTTTAATGAAAACTTCGTTATTACGGCGGTGTACAACAGCCCTAGTAACAAATTCACCAATAATTGTTTAAGGAACCTGTTTACAATTAAAAAAACCGCCAACGTTATCGTTCTAGGCGACTTGAACGCTAAGCACGAAGAGTGGAACTGCAATTGCAGAAATACTAACGGGAATCGCCTTTTCAGTTTCCTTGAATCCAACAATTATATAACCTTGAACGTTCCTAGTGGACATACACATTTCCCGGGCAATGGCAAAGCACCAAGTACAATAGATTTGGTGCTTACCAAAAACGTCCGCATAAACAGTATCCCAGAAACTAGTTGTCAACTGGGATCTGACCACAACCCAGTTATTTTCAAAGTCAACATTGATATCGAAAGAAACCCAGCCAAGTTGGTGTACGACTACTCAGTCACCAACTGGGATATCTTTCGTAAAAAATTGGATAGCAAAATCGCTATCAACAACAAAATTGAAACCGCCTCAGAAATCGAAAGGGAAATCGAGACGTTTACGAAGGCCCTCAAATATGCTCGCGATAAAACAACCCCTAAAAAACAACAAAATTTAGCGTACAAAAAACTCCCCCCTCATATAATCGATCTTATCAAATCGAGAAATAAAACTAGGAAACTTTGGCAAAAACATAGAAATTCAATAGATAAAGAAATTCTCAACATTTATACTCGCGAAATCCGGAAAGAAATCAAAAACCTCCAGAATGAAAGATGGGAACAAAAACTCACTAAAATAAATAACGACAGAACCTTCCTTTGGAAAACAGTCCAAAGTAATATTAAAAAATACTCCGAGGTTCCCATCTTAATCCAAAATTCCGCGGAATTCTCTACCGATAAAGAAAAAGCGAACATATTAGCGGAAACCTTCGAAACCGCTCATCATATTTCTCAAGCCGATGACCATGAACAGGCGGACATACGTAAAACAGTAGAAAATTTCCTTAATTCCAACAGGTTCGTTAAACCAGAACAAAAGTTCTTAACGAACCCAACGGAAATTTTCGAATTAATTAAAAAACTCCCGATGAAGAAAGCTCCGGGAAACGACGAAATAGATAATAGGCTGATCAGAAATCTTTCTAAAAAATCAATAGTTCAATTGAACTATATTATTAACGCAATTTTTAAATTCCAGTACTGGCCTAAGTGCTGGAAAACGGCGATAGTTACGCCCATCCCCAAATCCGGAAAGATCACGACCTCTCCGAGTAATTATCGCCCGATCAGCCTATTATCTAACCTTAGTAAATTGACTGAGAAAATACTGTTGACTAAAATCAATTCAGTAATTAAAAATAACCAGATTAAAGATGACCATCAGTTTGGATTCAAGGCAAAACACAGCTCGACACAGCAAACATGCAGAATAGTCGTAGATATTATTAATAACTTCAATATCAAAAATCATACGGTCCTGCTCCTTCTAGATATCGAAAAAGCTTTCGATAAAGTCTGGATAGAGGGCCTGACCTACAAAATGATAAAATTAGAGTTCCCCAAGTTCATTACGAAACTGGTGAACTCCTACTTATCAGATAGGAAATTCACTGTCCGAGTAGGAAAGGAAATTTCCGACCCCATCGACATTACTGCGGGCATTGTACAGGGCTCTGTCCTCGGACCTAGATTATTTAATATCTATGTCCAAGATATCCCAATGCACAAAAATACAAACCTAGCACTCTTCGCAGATGATACAGCAATATATGCTCATTCAAACTGCGCTGAAGACGCTAACAACGAGCTTAAAACCCATCTCAAAATTCTTCATAAATATTTTGACAGATGGAAAATCAAACTGAACGAAGCGAAAACCGAACAAATCGTGTTTAGCAGAAGGAAAAATAATAAAATTATCCAAAATAAATTAAAAATAGGTGACATCGAAGTTCAACCCAAAAACAGTATCAAATACCTAGGAGTTGAACTAGATGAAAGACTTAACTTTCACCGACACATCAAAAATCAAGTCGCCAAAGGTTATGCAACAAAAAAGAAGCTATATCCTCTATTGTGCAAAAAAAGTCATTTAAATTCAGATAACAAAATTCTTTTATACACCTCATACATAAGATCGATCATCACTTACGCCGCGCCGGCCTTCTGCCACCTGAGACCCTACCCTTTGAGATCGATACAAAGCTTGCAGAACAAAGCACTAAGACTGGCTCTAAACAAGCCGTACTTTACAAGAATCTCAGACCTACACGAACAAGCAAACATACCGACAATACGAGAATACATAAACAAAATCTCCAATGACTTCTACCAATTCCAGTGCAACTCAAACAGACTGACAAAAAATATAACGAAATCGCGAATCCACGCAACAAACTCCCGACTTCCCCATTCCCTCCCTTACCAACACCTTCCTACATTCCTAAAACCCCAAGCCAATCCCCATAGAAACGCCACCCGCTAAAGCTGGTATTGTCACTCAACGACATTTTGAAAATGGTGTCTTATCGACGAGATTCGATGAACGCTAGAACCGCCATTGCAAAAGGTGTGTCCATCGCCCCGTAATCGTAATGACCAATCGGCCCCCGGGTTTCGACCCAATAGCGGCACGAGCGGACTTACGACGAAAGGGACTGGCCACATCCAGCAAATGGCGACCTAACCGATTCGTATCTCGCCGATTAGCATAACGGAACTAAACTTCCAATTGTAAATAACTGTAAATATGTGTAAATATATGTATATATCCCCCTACCTCCCCACTTCCTACCCCAAATTATTTCAATCAGGTTTTTATTTTTAATTTTCCTGAATAATTCCTAATGAGAACATATAAATAAATAAACGATATTAAATAAAAATCCCCCTTATCCCCAATTATTTTAAGATATTCAATCATTTTTTATTATCATAATTAAATGTATATACTTGTACTAAGTAGAAGCTTTATAGCCCCCCAATGTATTATAAATAAGTTCATATACCAACTTATAATGTATTTCTTAACACCAAATATACATGTTTGAATTGAATTGAATTGAACACTGAAGCCAAGCAGCGTCGGGCGCGGTTAGTACTTGGATGGGTGACCGCTTGGGAACACCGCGTGCTGTAAGCTTTTTTTTTACGTTCTGCATCGGTCTGCCGAGATAACGTGGTGCATCGGTATGATCGAGTTTACGTTCTGCATCGGTAAGATCGAGATTACGTGATGCATCGGTAAGATTGAGATTACGTGGTGCATCGGTAAGATCGAGTTTACGTGGTGCATCGGTAAGATCCAATTCACGTTCTGCATCGGTAAGATCCAGTTCACGTGGTGCATCGGTAAGATCGAGATTACGTGGTGCATCGGTAAGATCGAGTTTACGTGGTGCATCGGTAAGATCCAATTCACGTTCTGCATCGGTAAGATCCAGTTCACGTGGTGCATCGGTAAGATTGAGATTACGTGGTGCATCGGTAAGATCGAGTTTACGTGGTGCATCGGTAAGATCCAATTCACGTTCTGCATCGGTAAGATCCAGTTCACGTGGTGCATCGGTAAGATCGAGATTACGTGGTGCATCGGTAAGATCGAGTTTACGTGGTGCATCGGTAAGATCCAATTCACGTTCTGCATCGGTAAGATCCAGTTCACGTGGTGCATCGGTAAGATCGAGATTACGTGGTGCATCGGTAAGATCGAGTTTACGTGGTGCATCGGTAAGATCCAATTCACGTTCTGCATCGGTAAGATCCAGTTCACGTGGTGCATCGGTAAGATTGAGATTACGTGGTGCATCGGTAAGATCGAGTTTACGTGGTGCATCGGTAAGATCGAGTTTACGTGGTGCATCGGTAAGATCGAGATTACGTGGTGCATCGGTAAGATCTACTTTACGTTCTGCATCGGTCTGCCCTTGTTTACGTGGTGCATCGGTAAGATCGAGATTACGTGAAGCATCGGTATGATCGAGTTTACGTTCTGCATCGGTCTGCCCGATATTACGTGGTGCATCGGTCTGCCCTAGTTTACGTGGTGCATCGGTTTGGACTTAGAGATATATTTTCGACGTGAAAATGTTCCGATACAACTTTTGAACCAGGATAGTTAGAGAGATGATTTTTTCTGGGATGTACGTGGATCGGGGAATGGATTGTGGGAAATAACTTGCCATGACCGAGGTGTCCTCGAATTTTTTTTTTTTTCGAAAAAAATTTTCTGATTGTGGAATTTTCTCAAATTTGATTTGGTTGCCTCCTAATGTGTTCTAAAAGAGTAAATCAGTAATCGGAATCGAAAAATATTTTTCGGATTTTTTTTTTTTTCGAAAAAAATTTTCTGATCGTGGAATTTCCTCAAATTCGATTTGGTTGCCTTCTAATGTGTTTTTAAAGCGTAAATCAGTAATCAGAATCAATATTCATTGTCGACTTTAATTTTTATAAGGAAAAATGTTCACGTCCTTAAACGCCTCCCCATCATCAGCCCGAGTCCAAGTCGATGTCAGTCCCGAGCGGACGGTGTCAGATACTACCTATCGCCGAGGTCTGGACTTGGCGAGATATTACGACGTGAAATGTTCCGATACAACTTTTGAACCAGGATAGTTAGAGAGATGATTTCTTCTATGTTGTACGTTGATTGTGGAATGAAATACGTAAAATAACTCGCCATGACCGAGGTGATTACGATTTTTTTTTTTTTTCGAAAAAAATTTTCTGATCGTGGAATTTTCTCAAATTTGATTTGGTTGCCTCCTTATATGTTCTAGTAGCGATAATCAACAATCAGAATCAAAATCCATGGTCGGGTTTGATTTTTATAAGGAAAAATGTTCACGTCCTTTTTTACAACCCCGACTCATTGACGATGTTAGAACCGAGCCGGCGGTGTCAGATACGACCGATCGCCTCGGTCCCGATCGTCATTTACGTTGTGCATCGGTCTGCCCGAGATTACGTGGTGCATCGGTCTGGACTTAGAGATATATTTTCGACGTGAAAATGTTCCGATACAACTTTTGAACTAGGATAGTTAGAGAGATGATTTTTTCTGGGATGTACGTTGATTGGGGAATGGATTGTGGGAAATAACTTGCCATGACCGAGGTGTTCTCGAATTTTTTTTTTTTTTTCGAAAAAAATTTTCTGATTGTGGAATTTTCTCAAATTTGATTTGGTTGCCTCCTAATGTGTTCTAATAGCGATAATCAACAATCAGAATCAAAATCCATGGTCGGGTTTGATTTTTATAAGGAATAATGTTCACGTCCTTTTTCGCCTATGTTCTTTTTCGACGTGAAAAGTTCCGATACAACTTTTGAACCAGGATAGTTAGAGAGATGATTTTTTCTGGGATGTATGTTGATTGACGTACGAAACTTGGAAAAAAAATAGAAAAGACCGAGGTACTCTAGAAAAAAAATTTATTGAAAATATTTTTTTGATTTCGGAATTAATTCGAAATTCATTCAGATGTCTTCTATCAATATCGCGAAAGAAAAATCAATAATCAGAATCGATATTCATCTAAGATTATTTCCTTTTGGATTGTGTTAACATTCGGTACGATCTTGTCTACGTGATGCATCGGTTTGTTTCTCGGCTCTTGTGAGCAAGTTGGACACTCGAGACGGCCTCCATCGATCGGATTAGGCGGGCTTTAATGTTAACGTGCTGCATCGGTGTGATCTTGTTTACGTCATGCATCGGTATAGCTTTAAATCGCGCCGTAAAGTCGTTCACGTCATGCATCGGTATCTTAAATCGCGCCGAAAAGTCGGTTCACGTCATGCATCGGTATCTTAAATCGCGCCGTAAAGTCGTTCACGTCATGCATCGGTATCTTAAATCGAGCCGAAAAGTCGTTCACGTCATGCATCGGTGGCACAAAAAAAAGACGCCGATGCATGACGTGAGCCGACTTTTCGGCGCGATTTAAGATACCGATGCATGACGTGAACGACTTTACGGCGCGATTTAAGATACCGATGCATGACGTGAACCGACTTTTCGGCATGAAGTCAGCTAAAATTATCGTGTGCATCTTGGGTCGGTCCACGTACCGTAGATCAG
>NC_059508.1:30977233-30979733 GCF_914767665.1 Harmonia axyridis
GATCGATTTGCACGTCAGAATCGCTACGGACCTCCATCAGGGTTTCCCCTGACTTCGTCCTGACCAGGCATAGTTCACCATCTTTCGGGTCCCAGCGTGTACGCTCTTGGTGCGCCTCCTCTCGCAATGAGAATGAGGCGCCCCGGGAATGCGGGTCAGTCATGGAGACCGACCATCTTCCCTTAGTTCACATAAAGTGAACCGTTACTTTCATTGCGCCTTTAGGTTTAGTGATTCCCAATGACTCGCGCACACGCTAGACTCCTTGGTCCGTGTTTCAAGACGGGTCCCGAAAGTACCCAAAGCAATAGCGTCGCTGATCGGCGTTTCAAGAGGTCTGTCCAAGAACACCGCGGCGAACAGTCGCAAACGGACGGAATCGGCACTAGGTCCGATCGCCATCACAATTCACATACTTGCCACGGGCCGGACGCGAACTAAGTCGCGGCCTCCCGCCATCAGTAAACCGTCGAGCGAGCTGTTCGGAAACCCAGTGTCCGTAAACATCGGAAAATCCGAGCTCACGGGCTACACTCGAGACCGTAGAACAGCACCCAACGGATCGCGACGACCTACTAGGGGAGAAGTGCACGCGTCCGAAGCCGGAGATGAACCGAAGGGAACAGCCAACGCGAACGTCGCCGTTTCCACAGTCAGTAAATCCCAACAACAGGCGCGAATGAATCTCCCCATTCGACCTTTCGGGTTTCTCAGGTTTACCCCTGAACGGTTTCACGTACTCTTGAACTCTCTCTTCAAAGTTCTTTTCAACTTTCCCTCACGGTACTTGTTCGCTATCGGTCTCGTGGTTATATTTAGCCTTAGATGGAGTTTACCACCCACTTAGGGCTGCACTCTCAAGCAACCCGACTCTAAGAAGAGATCCTCTAGCAAGCCGCAGCGGTCGCTACGGGCCTGGCACCCTCTATGGGCGATGGCCCCATTCAAGATGGACTTGAACGCGCCGCGAACTCGCCAGATAATGGATCCTTCCAAACACCACATCTCCCGGCGACCGGTTACGATCGCGGGATTCAGTGCTGGGCTAATCCCTGTTCGCTCGCCGCTACTAAGGGAATCCTAGTTAGTTTCTTTTCCTCCGCTTAATAATATGCTTAAATTCAGCGGGTAGTCTCACCTGTCCTGAGGTCGTATGTTCAAATCATCGAAACGTTCCGAAACTAACCTTTGGCGGCTCATAAAATCACGTACCTTACGCGAGGGAGTTAGCCTACTCAAAGGCGTCTATTATCTCCTGCTCCGTATGGCGGATCATGCGAATCCAAGCAAAGTGCTTCGGTGTTTCGGGGGTGCGCTCATGAAAGCTCATCCGCAACGCGCGACAACTGGCACATTAAAGCGATCGGACGTCGTTCAGATTTCTCGGACACGACGATCGCATGTCTACAGTCATGGGCGCAGATCGAGCAATACCACGACACCACAATATATGCTTTCGCAATTCAAGACGGCGCGTTACGAAAACAACTCCTCATCATTCCAACACACGAGGCGTCGAAACGACAGAACGTTGATCGTCACGCGGCAAACCGTCCAACTCGCCCAAATGACCTTCGGTACAGGATCAACGTTAGACGACCTTTACGTCGTCACTTCGTCAAGCCATAACGTCTGGCCGGGCAGTCTTTGTAATGGAACCGACCCTCAGTCAGGAGTGGTCCGAGGACAGTGTCCGAGGACCGCAATGTGCGTTCGAAATGTCGATGTTCATGTGTCCTGCAGTTCGCATGTTGACGCGCAATTAGCTGCGTTCTTCATCGACCCACGAGCCAAGTGATCCACCGTTCAGGGTAATCTTTTATGTTCGATTTCTCGGTACTAGTCGCAATGGACTTTCCCTCGAAATACGAGACGCCAACTGCGAACCTCCTCGAGAATGACATTCCAATGACTGAGACGACCCACTGAAGGGTCAATACGTCAGTCGATCGGCGCAAAATCTTCGGTTCAACTAGTTTGCGTACTAATCTAGTGACAATTATCGTAAAAAATTCGGACGGAGACAAACGTCGCAGACAATCCCGAAAGAGCATAAAAACGCTAATGTAACGGGCGTCGCACAACGTCGACGTCTTCGTCCCTGGAATAGATCGTCCTACCGAAGTCCGTAGACAACGGTAACGACTGATCGATTTCGGGCGAGAATCTTTAAAACCTGCAGCCGGCTCCTCGTTCCGTGCCAAACACGAAACTTCGCCCAGCCACGAACGCGGCAATCCAAGCGCTTCGAATCCTTATTCCGAGCACATCACGAGACTTCGCCCAACTACGAACGTCAGCATAAGCAGCCGGCTCCTCGTTCCATCAAGGAACTTCGCCCAACCACAAACGCCGACATAAGCGGCCGGCTCCTCATTTCGTGAGCATCTCTAAACATGGACCTACAACGAAGGCTGCACACACGTGCGGCCGGCTCCTCGTTTCGAGGATATCACAAGACTTCGCCCAACCACGAACGTCAGCATAAGCAGCCGGCTCC
>NC_059508.1:30982233-30987233 GCF_914767665.1 Harmonia axyridis
CGACTAGCGCCGCACATCAGTAAGTGCAAGTCCTCGACGAAACGACGTAACAGCCCCCAGTCAGCATGAGACTCAAGCTATATATACATCATCATCATCTCGGACAAAACACCGATCAAAAATGAGAAAGTTTCTAGAAACAATCCCTCGCCAAGGCGTCCATATATAATACGAACCCCCGGCTATCAACTAATTTCTTATACACATTCCATCTCGACCCTTCGCTATACATGTGAATATAACGACACGGTGATTCGAGATTCAACAATATTTGTCGCTCGGAACGAATTGAGTGGTTGCAAATTTTTTGTGAACATAACCCGCAACGGGCAGAGGATCACGATTTTAAGGTTGGTCGCTTAAAGGCCATTCGACTACAAAGAGACGAAGCGGACCGCGACCTCGCTGCATGAGGTTGACGAAAGCGACCCAAGATGCGAAAGCCGAAACCAACACACCTTGCCAGTACCCAAACGCCGAGGTCGGATTCGGGTCTACCACTTACCAACTGAATATCATCCTAAAAAGAACTCCAAACAGTCTAGGACAGGACCCATTCTCCACCCCTTCTATATATGTCAGGAGAACCCCGGATTCCCCTCCAGACACGATTTAGCAAACTTTTCCCGATCGATCCGACCCACCGAGGCCGTTTCGACCGTTCGCCGCGCCTACTAGAGCTGATTTCTTCGGACTCCGATCAGAAAATCCGCCGATGCATGTCGTTAACACCTAGTCCGCCTCGTCCGATCGATCGAGGCCGTTTCGACCGTTCGCACGCGCCTACTAGAGCTGATTTCTTCGGACTCCGATCAGAAAATCCGCCGATGCATGTCGTTAACACCTAGTCCGCCTCGTCCGATCGATCTAGGCCGTCTCGAACCACCCATCGCGCATCGAAAGTCGCATCTCTCGAACTCCGATCCGGAAATCGGCCGATGCATCACGTTAACTATTTCTTATATATCTAATATAATATACATGGAGACGGTAAGAATTCTTTTAATCGAAGATATACATATACTTCTCATCAATATCCAAAAGCTTATCGAAAAATAAATTACTCAACTTTTACGTGAAGAATCGTTCACCCAAACCTTATCCCCTATATATGTCAGGAGAACCCAAGGTTCCCCTCCAGACACGATTTAGCAAACTTTTCCCGATCGATCCGACCCACCGAGGCCGTCTCGACCGTCCGCTGCGCCTACTAGGGCCGATTTCTTCGGACTCCGATCAGAAAATATACCGATGCATGTCGTTAACACCTAGTCCGCCTCGTCCGATCTATCTAAACAGTCTCGACGCACCCAACACTCTTTCAAAGTCGGATTACTCGGACTCAATCTGAAAATGGACCGATGCATGACGTCAACACTTAGCCCGCCTCGTCTGATCGATCTAAGCCATCTCGACCCACCCAACACGCCTTCCAAGTCGGATCACTCGGACTTCGATCTGAAAATCTCCGGACTCATTTTTATGAATATCCCCAGTCAGTAAGAACGTTATTTCGCCAATATATACCAACAATAAACCATATTCCAATAGCTGAACCAAAAATATAATTCCCGATCCAAACGTTCTGCATCGCCCAACGCGACCACCTTCCCTATATATGTCAGGAGAGCACAGGGTTCCCCTCCAGACAACACTTACGCTCTATCCCCGACTCTCGGTCGATCGATAGGCCAGGTCAGCGGTGTCTGTTTCGGCCGAAGCTCGGACTTTGGTCAAAATGTTCCGATACAAAATTTGAACCAAGATAGATACAGATATGATTCCTTCTTAAATATACGTTGATTATCGAACAGAATATGGTAAATATTTTGCGATGACCGAGGATTTCATGAATTTTTTTTTTTTTTCGAAAAAATTTTCTATTATCGGAATTTCCTCAAATTTCATTTGGTTGCCTCCTAATGCTTATTAAAAATGATAACCAACAATCAGAATCATTATTTATCATTTATTTCAATTTTTATAATGAAAAACGTTCACGTCCTTTCGCGCCTCTCGATCGTCGTTTACGTGATGCATCGGTCAGCCCTAGTTTACGTGGTGCATCGGTAAGATCGAGTTCACGTTCTGCATCGGTCTGCCCGAGTTTACGTGGTGCATCGGTAAGATCGAGATTACGTGGTGCATCGGTAAGATCGAGTTCACGTTCTGCATCGGTCTGCCTGAGTTTACGTGGTGCATCGGTATGATCGAGTTTACGTTCTGCATCGGTGTGATCTAGTTTACGTTGTGCATCGGTAAGATCGAGATTACGTGAAGCATCGGTATGATCGAGTTTACGTTCTGCATCGGTCTGGACTCTGAGATATATTTTCGACGTGAAAATGTTCCGATACAACTTTTGAACCAGGATAGTTAGAGAGATGATTTTTTCTGGGATGTACGTTGATTGGGGAATGGATTGTGGAAAATAACTTGCCATGACCGAGGTGTTCTCGAATTTTTTTTTTTTTTCGAAAAATATTTTCTGATTTTGGATTTCACTCAAATTTGATTTCGTTGCCTTCTAATGTGTTCTAAAAGAGTAAATCAGTAATCAGAATCGAAAAATATTTTTCGGATTTTTTTTTTTTTGAAAAAAAATTTTCTGATTTTGGAATTTCCTCAAATTTGATTTGGTTGCCTTCTAATGTGTTTTTAAAGCGTAAATCAGTAATCAGAATCAATATTCATTGTCGACTTTAATTTTTATAAGGAAAAATGTTCACGTCCTTAAACGCCTCCCCATCATTAGCCCGAGTCCAAGTCGATGTCAGTCCCGAGCGGACGGTGTCAGATACTACCTATCGCCCCGGTCTGGACTTGGCGAGGTATTTCGACGTGAAATGTTCCGATACAACTTTTGAACCAGGATAGTTAGAGAGATGATTTCTTCTATGTTGTACGTTGATTGTGGAATGGATTGTGGGAAATAACTTGCCATGACCCAGGTGTTCTTGAATTTTTTTTTTTTTCGAAAAAAATTTTCTGATCTTGAAATTTCCTCAAATCTGATTGCGTTGCCTTCTAATGTGTACTAAAAGAGTAAATCAGTAATCAGAATCAATATTCATTGTCGACTTTAATTTTTATAAGGAAAAATGTTCACGTCCTTAAACGCCTCTCCATCGTTACCCCCGACTCCAAGACGATGTTAGACCGGAGCGGACGGTGTCAAATGCGACCGATCTCCCCGGTCTGGACTTAGCGAGATATTCCGACGTGAAATGTTCCGATACAAAAATTTAACTGTGATAGTTAGAGAGATGGTTCCTTTTGTGATGTACGTTGATTGTGTAATAGAATATGGAAATAAACTTGAGATGACCGAGGTCTTCTGGGATTTTTTTTTTTTTTCGAAAAATATTTTTCGATTTCGGAAATCCCTCAAATTTCATTGAGATATGTCCTAATGTGTTCTTAAAACTTAAATCAACAATCAGAATTAATATCCAAAAGTTATTTCATTTTTTATAAGGAAAAACGTTCACGTCCTTTCCGCTCCCAAAAAGTGAGATATCATAGAAAATATCGCTATATTTGTTGTTTACGGCCATACCACGCTGAAATTGCCAGTTCTCGTCAGAACACTGAAGCCAAGCAGCGTCGGGCGCGGTTAGTACTTGGATGGGTGACCGCTTGGGAACACCGCGTGCTGTAAGCTTTTTTTTTACGTTCTGCATCGGTCTGCCGAGATAACGTGGTGCATCGGTATGATCGAGTTTACGTTCTGCATCGGTAAGATCGAGATTACGTGATGCATCGGTAAGATTGAGATTACGTGGTGCATCGGTAAGATCGAGTTTACGTGGTGCATCGGTAAGATCCAATTCACGTTCTGCATCGGTAAGATCCAGTTCACGTGGTGCATCGGTAAGATCGAGATTACGTGGTGCATCGGTAAGATCGAGTTTACGTGGTGCATCGGTAAGATCCAATTCACGTTCTGCATCGGTAAGATCCAGTTCACGTGGTGCATCGGTAAGATCGAGATTACGTGGTGCATCGGTAAGATCGAGTTTACGTGGTGCATCGGTAAGATCCAATTCACGTTCTGCATCGGTAAGATCCAGTTCACGTGGTGCATCGGTAAGATTGAGATTACGTGGTGCATCGGTAAGATCGAGTTTACGTGGTGCATCGGTAAGATCCAATTCACGTTCTGCATCGGTAAGATCCAGTTCACGTGGTGCATCGGTAAGATCGAGATTACGTGGTGCATCGGTAAGATCGAGTTTACGTGGTGCATCGGTAAGATCCAATTCACGTTCTGCATCGGTAAGATCCAGTTCACGTGGTGCATCGGTAAGATTGAGATTACGTGGTGCATCGGTAAGATCCAGTTCACGTGGTGCATCGGTAAGATGGAGATTACGTGGTGCATCGGTAAGATCGAGATTACGTGGTGCATCGGTAAGATCTACTTTACGTTCTGCATCGGTCTGCCCTTGTTTACGTGGTGCATCGGTAAGATCGAGATTACGTGAAGCATCGGTATGATCGAGTTTACGTTCTGCATCGGTCTGCCCGATATTACGTGGTGCATCGGTCTGCCCTAGTTTACGTGGTGCATCGGTTTGGACTTAGAGATATATTTTCGACGTGAAAATGTTCCGATACAACTTTTGAACCAGGATAGTTAGAGAGATGATTTTTTCTGGGATGTACGTGGATCGGGGAATGGATTGTGGGAAATAACTTGCCATGACCGAGGTGTCCTCGAATTTTTTTTTTTTTCGAAAAAAATTTTCTGATTGTGGAATTTTCTCAAATTTGATTTGGTTGCCTCCTAATGTGTTCTAAAAGAGTAAATCAGTAATCGGAATCGAAAAATATTTTTCGGATTTTTTTTTTTTTCGAAAAAAATTTTCTGATCGTGGAATTTCCTCAAATTCGATTTGGTTGCCTTCTAATGTGTTTTTAAAGCGTAAATCAGTAATCAGAATCAATATTCATTGTCGACTTTAATTTTTATAAGGAAAAATGTTCACGTCCTTAAA